>NC_056749.1:325092981-325142981 GCF_019279795.1 Protopterus annectens
GGAGTTCCTCATGTTTACTAGCAGGTTGTCTGAGCCTTTTACAGCAAGAAATCTGGACGAAGACTAAATTAATTGTGGCGGGGGTAGGTTGCAGAGAAAAACAGCAAGAACAGGGAAACATTTTAAGTATTCACGTAACAACCTTAGAAATTAGCAGAAAAATTACAAACAGTATATAACGAGTAACGATTTTCATTTAAACATCATTTGATCGACATATTACTGAAACTGCTGTTTAAATGAAAATCTTTATTTTTGATCCCCGTCTGCTGTTTGATTGGAAGTCCGTATGTAAGCACATATATCTTAGTTTAATTTCAGCTCTCGTATCATACCTAGATCCAACCCTGTACCGTTGCTACTTTCTATGGTTATGCAATTGTAAAACCATCTAACATCAAGGTTTATACTGTGGGCACTCAAATGAAAAAAACAATTATTAAAAGGAAAAAAAAACAATAATCAGTATTTAGTCCGCTTGAAAACCTGATAGGAACACAAAATTCAAGAGTAGTTTATGCTGGGAGCAAAAGCAGGATAGGGACTGAACAGATGCAGGATATTTCAAAGAAAATTGACACTGTGGGTGGGAATGTGAGTGACGTCGTAAAGTGGGTGTTACTGTTGTCATCTGTAGTGTGGACCCGAATTTTAAACGCTGGGATTGTCCCTTTAAGCCCTAACTTTGATAGGGTTTCTGTCTATACACACTGAGCAGAGTGGATAAGAGTTGTTCACCGCAGCTGTTAGCGGAGATATATACTTGGTGGCTTTGCAGTTGCCCGCCCCTACTGTAAATCTGATCTGTGACACTCCTCCCAGTCTAGTGTCATCAGCTCATTGCCTTAATATTGCTACAACTCAAGTGCTCTAGGTTGCACTGCATCTGAAGTGTTTGTGTGTTTTAGCTGCTTTTCTGTATATATAGACCTCCATTTCTTTAACTAAATAAGCTCTGCAAAGTTGTTTTATTGCATTCCTGCCTGTATTTCTGAGTTTTTTGCACTTTTAAAGTTTGTTTTTGCTTAGTTTAACTGGTAGGCTACACACTCAAGTGCATTAGCCAAATTAAAGCATTTACTGTGTTCCTGTACCTAATTTCTGCTACTTTGTAAAAAAAAAAAAAAAAAAATTCCTTGTTTCCCGCCTTTACTGAAATAGAATAGTTCAGTCTTCGGGTATTGCTGATCTCTGGGCTGTGTCATAGTTCCTGTGTTGCCCATATCCTTATTTGGATAGGAGGAAGCTACTTTGTTCACCAGTGAGGGTGGGGAGGTCTGAGCAGCCTATATGTCCCTTGAGGAGTGGTTCCAGCCCAGTGACCTGTAGCTTACTGGCTATTTTGGGCCATTTCCTATCTCTTTCTAACCCCTTGCTTTAAAGCCAGCTTTAGCGCACTTTTACGTTTGTTTGTCCTGTTTGTTGCATTTACCTGTTGAGGCTACACACTCAAGTGTGCTAGCCTGTGTTACATATTTATTGCATTTTTCTGCTGTTTGTTGCAAAAAAAAAAAAAAAAAAAAATTATCCTTGTTTCCTATCTTTCCTGACCTAGAGTAGTCCAAATACAGGCTTTGCTGTATTCTGGAATTTTGTAAAGTTCCTGTGTTGCCCATTTCCTTTCTTGGATAATGGGAGGCTTCTTTGTTCACCAGTGGCAGTGGGGAGCTTAGGGCAGCCTATCTATCCCTGGAGGAGTGTTCCCAGCACAAGAATTTGGTAGTCTATTGGCCGTTTTGGGCCAATTTCTAGCTCTTTCAAGTCCCCCTGTATAAAACCCGCTTTGGCACAGTTTGTGCGCTTGTTACTACTCAGCCAAGCTCCTCGTGGTCCTGCAGAGTGGTGCCAGCAGCAGAGAGGCTAAAAGAGCGACTGCTAACCTGATAAGTGTTTTTTTCTAGCTACTACCTGGGCAACTGTCTGATCTAGCTAAACTGCAAGTATTTCTGCTTCTTGAACTGTTTTAAACTGTTTAAAGTTGTTTTTGCACCTGCACTTTTAAAGTTTGCCCTGTTTGTTGCATTTACCTGTTGAGGCTACGCACTCAAGTGCGCTAGCCTGTGTTACATATTTATTGCACTTTCCTGCTGTTTGTTGCAAAAAAGCAAAAAAAAAATAAACAAAAAAATTATCCTTGTTTCCCATCTTTCCTGACCTAGAGTAGTCCAAATACAGGCTTTGCTGTATTCTGGACTTTTGGAAAGTTCCTGTGTTGCCCATTTCCTTTCTTGGATAAAGGGAGGCTTCTTTGTTCACCAGTGGCAGTGGGGAGCTTGCAGCAGCCTATCTATCCCAGGAGGAGTGTTCCCAGCACAAGAATATGGTAGTTCCTGTGTTGCTCATTTCCTTTCTTGGATAAAGGGAAGCTTCTTTGTTCACCAGTGGCAGTGGGGAGCTTGGAGCAGCCTATCTATCCCTGGAGGAGTGTTCCCAGCACAAGAATCTGGTAGTCTGTTTGTTGCAAAAAAAATATATATATATATCCTTGTTTCCCATCTTTCCTGACCTAGACTAGTCCAAATACAGGTTTTGCTGTATTCTGGACTTTTGGAAAGTTCCTGTGTTGCCCATTTCCTTGCTTGAATAAAGGAAGGCTTCTTTGTTCACCAGTGGCAGTGGGAAGCTTGGAGCAGCCTATCTATCCCTGGAGGAGTGTTCCCAGCACAAGAATCTGGTAGTCTTTTGGCCGTTTTGGGCCAATTTCTAGCTCTTTCAAGTCCCCCTGTATAAAACCCACTTTGGCGCGGTTTTTGCGCTTCTTACTACTCAACCAAGCTCCTCGTGGTCCTGCAGAGTGGTGCTAGCAGCAGAGAGGCTAAAAGAGCGACTGCTAACCTGATAAAAGTGTTTGTTTTCCTGCTACTACCTGGGCGACTGTCCGATCTAGCTAAACTGCAAGTATTTCTGCTTCTTGAACTGTTTTAAACTGTTTAAAGTTGTTTTTGCACATGCACATTTAAAGTTTGTCCTGTTTGTTGCTTTTACCTGTTGAGGCTACACACTCAAGTGTGCTAGCCTGTGTTACATATTTATTGCATTTTCCTGCTGTTTGTTGCAAAAAAAAAATTATCCTTGTTTCCCGTCTTTCCTGACCTAGAGTAGTCCAAATACAGGCTTTGCTGTATTCTGGACTTTTGGAAAGTTCCTGTGTTGCCCATTTCCTTTCTTGGATAAAGGGAGGCTTCTTTGTTCACCAGTGGCAGTGGGGAGCTTGGAGCAGCCTATCTATCCCTGGAGGAGTGTTCCTAGCACAAGAATCTGGTAGTCTGTTTGTTGCAAAAAAGAAAAAAAAATATCCTTGTTTCCCATCTTTCCTGACCTAGAGTAGTCCAAATACAGGCTTTGCTGTATTCTGGACTTTTGGAAAGTTCCTGTGTTGCCCATTTCCTTTCTTGGATAAAGGGAGGCTTCTTTGTTCACCAGTGGCAGTGGGGAGCTTGGAGCATCCTATCTATCCCTGGAGAAGTGTTCCCAGCACAAGAATCTGGTAGTCTATTGGCCGTTTTGGGCCAATTTCTAGCTCTTTCAAGTCCCCCTGTATAAAACCCGCATTAAGCACGGCTTTGCGCGATTTTGCGCATAGCGCAGCATCGGGCAGCGCCGCTTAATTGGGTTTAAACCATTCTCGGCTCCACAAAGTCTGCTCTTCACTTTTTCCCTTAGAACTGATCTAGTTCTCATAGTAAACACCCTATTCCCACTCTAAAGCCTGGCACTTGCTCACTAAAGCAATTATATAAGTCAGCACTAAAAAATTAAAAGCACTACACCCTCACAAACTCTCCTTGAGTACTTTGTTCCCCATTGGCCCTTTTTTTCAATTATAAAGGAATTCCCAATACTATTCTAGCATGTCCAAAGGTCAGTTGTCAATCTCCTCTCCGATCCAGCTGGTGAATCTGGGAATCTTGAGGCAATGTTACAACTGCCTCATGTACACAGACAACCCTCTCCTCCTCCCAACAAATTCCAAAACATGTGAGAGATGCAACCATATAGCCAAATTGGAGGCTAAGCTCTCTCAACTCAGTACTGGTGTAACCAGTCTGGAGGAGAAGGAAACCACACTCACTACAATTCCAGACTCACATAGACCTACCACGACAGCAAACCAAACACATAAACACACAAAAACATACTCGGAGGCTCTAAATAAAAATCTGCCTAAGCAGCAGAGACCTCCAAAGCAGACACCCAAGCAACCGCTACCCCAAAACAAAACACGTGCAACACATAGCTCACAAAACCAGTGTGCTGAACAGTCACAGCCCTTAAGGCTAAACAACACACCTGATACACTTGTAATAGGTGACTCTATCATCAGGCACACTGACGTCCCGCTCTCCAGGCTGAACAAGGAGAAGGTCACGGTGAGCTGCCTGTCGGGCTCAAGGATCCACCACATAACACAAGCACTCAGGTCACTCCAAGGCAAGTACAAATATGACTCAGTCATTGTCCATGCTGGTGTGAATGACCTGAGACGTACCTCCCTGGACTACATGAAAAGAAACATAGAGGAGCTCTCTGAGCATGTAGCCCAGGCCAGTATGACCCTGACCTTGAGTATCTTACCCTCACCAAGAATGATGCCACAATATGAAGACAAGATGATCAATTTCAACAATTGGCTAAAGTATTGGTGTTATTCAAAGGGGATCCAATGCCTGTCTGCCTGGGATGACATGCTCGACAAGCCATGATGCTTTGCTATGGACTGCTTGCACCTGTCACCCCTGAGCTTTCGGATATTGGCAAAGGCTCTTGCCACCCCCATAGTGCCTTTTTTAGGCAAGGCTCAAAAGACAAACCCACCTCCATAGGTATCACAAGGGATAAGAAACTAAGAGTAATGCTACTCAACGCCAGAAGTCTAAACCTCAAGATGCACACACTTGAAGCTCTCCTTAGCATAGAGAACATCGATATCTGTGCAGTAACAGAAACCTGGTTCAAGGCTCCCGAGAGCACCCCAGCACTACCAGGTTATACCTCATACCATGTTTTTCAGCCCCAAAACTTGGACCGAACCACAAAAGGGGGAGTATAATATTCGTCAAAGATACCCATACCCACACCTCCAGGTTTGTGGCACAGCATGAAGCATCAGAGACTATCCATGTGCAACTAACAGTGGGTAAAACTGCCTTCCAGTTTATAGCCTACTACAGACCACCCTCCCAAACCCAGGAACCCCACTCAGCCTTCCTGAGAACACTGGAAAATATGAAGGTCTCTCCAAACACCATTATATTGGACGACTTCAACTACCCTAACATAGACTGGGAGCATTACTCTAGCTCCAACACCCTAGCCCAAAGGTTCCTAGAATTTATAAACTCAAATACTATGGAACAACTTGTTGCCACTCCCACAAGAGGGGAAAACATACTGGACCTGATCATCACCAACATGGGGACTCTATGCTCCAGACCAGAAGTGTATCCCTCACTGGTAAGATCAGACCATAAACTAATCTCACTAGATATTCACATCCCGACCCCAGCCCCTGCCCAGAAAATCACAGTGAAAAACTTCTCTAAAGCAAATTTCACACTCCTCAAAACCGAGGTGGAATCCTTCAAAGCCCTCGGGCCTGTGGGAAATACGGTCCAGACCACAGGATCCTTTATAAACGCATTCTATGAACACCTTCAGGAATACATGGATCATGCAATCCCAAATAAAACCAAGATCCAATCCTCCAAAGTTAGGCATCCTGTCTGGTGGACCCCAGCCATAAACAAACTATACAATAGAAGGAGGAAGCTACTACATGATAGAGCAAAATCCCAAAAAGGGAAGGCATCTCTGATCAGTATTAGCAAAAAACTACGGGCACTCATAAAATCGTCTAAGGCCAGCTTCGAGAGAAAAATTGCACAAGACACTAAGGATAATCACAAGGCTTTCTTTAGTTATGTTAGGAACCTGGGTGGGAATTCCCAGATATGCTCAGAATTAGTCCAAAATGACAAAAAATACACCGAACCCAACATCCTAGCTGACAGGTTCAGTGCAAATACCCCCCCCTTCCCCACCAAAAGGGCAAATATCTATCCCAGCAGAGTGCTGCCCCCCTGACATCTCAGATGCTCAGGTAAGAGCCGCCCTCTCCAAAGCAAAAAACACAGCATCAATGGGACCAGACAGTGTCCTGGGCTGCGTTCTACATGAACTCCAAGAAGAACTAAACCCAAACATAAAACTACTGTTCAATCTCAGCCTTACTACAGGATATGTACCCAAAGAGTGGCGTACAGCAACAGTGGTCCCTCTCCACAAAGGTGGTGCCTCAACGAATCCTGTAAACTATCACCCCATAAGCTTGACTAGATTGGTCTGCAAGGCTATGGAAAGGATCATCATGGACCTCATAAATAAAGATATTGGGGACCTACAGACACTGGATCCTACCCAGTTTGGCTTTGTTAAGGGCAGATCCCGCCTCTTAAACCTGGTTGATTTCTTTGAAACAGTCACCAAGGCCATTGACGAGGGGAAGGTGGTCCACACAGCCTACCTGAACCTTGCAAAAGCCTTCGATACAATACCCCACTCAGGCATTATAGATAAGCTCACCAGCTTAAATATAAACCCCTATGTCACTAGATGGGTTGCAAACTGGCTCAAGGACAGAACCCACATGGTTAGAATTGCTGGAGCCATGTCAGACTCCAAACCAGTTACAAGTGGTGTCCCACAAGGCTCAGTCCTGGGACCTTCTCTTGTTCGGTATATATTTCTCGGAGGTACAGGCTAACATGGAAGGACTGTGGCTGACCAAGTTCGCAGATGACTGCAAACTGGGCGCCATAATCGACTCTCCAGCTGACACAAGCATCCTACAGAAGGGCCTCATAGAAACAGACAACTGGTGCCAGAGCCATGGCCTCAAGCTAAATGCCAAAAAGTGTATAGTCATCCCCTTTGGCAAAAATAAAGTGCCCACAAATTACCACATAGGTGGTAATCCATTAAGTACAGAAAAAGTAATTAGGGACCTGGGGACCCACGTTGATAGCAATCTCTCATTTGACAACCATGTGGCCAAAGTGGTTAGAAAAACATTTTATATAGCCCACCTAATCATGAAGGGATTCACATCTAGATCAGGGGAGGTCATCGTGCCTCTTTATTCATCCCTCATCAGGCCCATAATTGCGTACAATGCCCCTTTTGGGATGTACCTTACCAGACACCTGCAGCAACTGGAAAGACCCCAAAAGTACCTCACCAAGAGGATCAAAGGGCTCAAACAGATGCCATATGCTGCCCAGTTAAAGAAACTCCAGCTCTACTCAGTGGCATACCGCCTGCTCAGAGGCGATCTGTGCCTGACAAATAAAGCCATGTCCAACCCGGATTTAATGGACATGCTGCACCTCAGAAAATCCAAATCCCATCGAGCTACATGCTTGAGAGACTTGAACCTCAGCACTGAAATAAATAGGACATGCTGGAGGGACAGGTTCATAACCCAGAGGCTCCCTTCACTCTGGAATAAAATCCCAGTCCAGGTTAGGCAGTGTCCCTCATTGACTCTCTTCAAGAGGAATCTTGATGAGTGGATGGGAGATAGTAGGTTTACCCCGGGTATCACTTCTGTGTCACTGTTAGACAGAGGCACAGTATACTAACCTCGAAAAAGGTCATAGCAAAATTCATTTAAAATGGGTGGTGAAAGCCAAACACACTCTGGCTAGGCTTATAAATGCCCTAGGGCAGATAGCCTAGTATGAACCTATGAACCTATGAACACAATATGTACTACCCAGATTGATAGACTTCCAAACTCATTTCTGGTCTGTCATCTCAATATCAGAAGCCTAAACAACAAGATCCATAGTGTACATGGACTCTTAGCTTTTCACTCCCCTGATATCCCATGGCTCACAGAAACCTGGCAAAAATCAATAACCAAAAATAACAAAATACCCCCCCCCCCCACAGTACAACATCTTTAGACTGTACCAGATCTCCAGGAAAGGTGGCAGGGTAGCTGTCCTATACAATTCTAACCAAACAATAACAATTAACACCCAACAGCCACCCCAGTTTGGCAATGCAGAAATTCTCATCATCAAACTAATAATAAACAAAAATAAATGCAGATACACTGCATTTATATTCCACCCGGCAAGAATGATAATACTCTAGAAAATATCTTACATTGGCTAGCTTCTAACTATCCCCAGGAAACCATTGTCTTGGGGGACTTTAACATTGTTTGGAACACCTGTTCCTCTGAAACTCTCTCCACCCATTTAAACCTTCATGGGTTTACTCAGATCATTGCCACCCCCACCAGATTTATCAAAAATAGAGTCAAAGATAGTATCCTCGATTAGATACTTATTAACAGCCACCTCCAAAAGTACAAGTCAGGTACATTATCTGATGATCTAAGTGATCACTGCCTTACCTATATTATTAGGCTCAAAGCCGACATTCCCAACCAGCCCACCTACAAAACTATAAGACAAGTCAGGAACTTTAACCTTGACAACTTCCAAAAAGAACTCAAAGCATGTAATTGGAATTTCTTGAAATGACTCCAATTGCAAGAAGCAGTTCAGTACTTTAATACCATATTTCTGGCTATCCTTAACCACCGTGCTCCTACCCGTACCATCGGTGTAAAAGCCACAGTTGCACCGTGGCTATCTAAAGAAACAAAAAACAAAATTAAACTAAGAAACAACGCCTGGGCCAGGTGGCATGTTACCAAAACCCCTATAGACCAAGTAAGATACCGGCAGCTAAGGACCCAAACCAAAATATCTGTCATTCTAGACAAAAAAATCACTACACGTACCTACAATAACAATGTCAGCTATAACCTCAAAAGTTCTGGGCTGCTATTAACAATCTTCTCCACCCAGGCTGTTCCACCACTCCTACCCCATCAGTGGCCCTTGATAAATGTCCTGTTGAAATTGCAAACAGCTTCAACTCCTTCTTTACTGAAACTATCCAGTCTCTAGCCACCCATCTCACTCCATCGGACACAAACACCAGCTCTGGCACATCTAGCCCTGATCAACCCAGCGCCCAACCCACCTTTACCTTTCAAACCATACCTACCAACCTGATCCGGACCTTACTCAAAAAGCTAAAACCTGCTATACTAGCTGCCAACTACCTCCAAGCTGAATATCTTCAAAAAACAGCTGATGCCATAGAACTTCCCATTTCTATTCTGATCAACAGATTCATCTCAGAAGGATCCATCCCAGCAATATGGAAAATATCACGTTATACCTCTCCATAAAAGAGGAAGTTCCACAGAAATATCTAACGTTAGACCTATAGCCATTGTTTCACCACTAGCTAAAATCATGGAAAGATGCATACACAAACAAAGCAGGCACTTTCTAATTCAAAATGGAAAACTCGCTGACTCTCAGCATGGCTTTAGGCCATTCCACAGTACCACCACGGCTCTTCTATCTTTCTCTAATGTCATCAATCTTCATCCTAACAACAACAACTATCATCAGCATTCTTCCTAGATCTCTCAAAAGCTTTCAATATGGTCAACCATCAGCTACTGCTCAATACCCTACAAACCATCGATTTAGACCAACACGCAATACAATGGTTTCACTCCTACCTAAACAGTAGACAGCAGGCTGCCTTACGGCAGAGCAAGCTGTCATCCCAACTTCCTCTACCCTTAGGTGTCCCACAAGGGTTCATACTAAGTCCCCTTCTTTTCTCTATCTTTATCAATGATCTGCACACCACCATCCCAGGAGCCACCTGCATCCAATATGCAGATGGCTCAATGCTAATATGCTCCGCCTCCTCTCCTATACAACTTCTAACCCTCACCCAGACCACTTTCAGCATGGTAGAAACATGGCTAGCTAATCACTGCTTGCTTCTAAATCCTAACAAAACCAAGCTACTACGTTTCTCCCCTAACCGCAGAATTCCTCCTCCTTCCTTCAACATCAAATCAGCAATGACACTATTATCTCCCCTGATGACCATACAAAGCTTCTAGGTGTAATAATAGACAACAACCTTAAATTTGATAAACATGTCAATCACACTATTAAGTCCGTCAACAAAAACTTGGCTCCCTGTACAGAGCCAAACCTTTCCTCACCCCCCCCCCCCCAGCTAGGTTAGCTATTGCAAGATCACACCTCCTCTCTACCCTTATGTATGCCTCCCCTGTATTCTCCAAAACTGATCTCAACAAATTATCAGGATGTTACAATCATATAGCCAGATTTGCTACAGGCATGGCTTTTAGGACCCACCATTGCCAGAACCTCAAAACACTGGGATGGCTAGAGTATCCTACCCTACTACAGTTCAACCAGCTTATAGTAGTGCATAAAATACTCTATCAACATGATTACACCCCTGCCTTCAAAAATATTCTCACCCCTCATAGTACCCCCAGGCCATTACTCTCAGTTGATAAACTAATGATACTGACCCAAAAATCCAACAACTCTGCAGGCGATGTTATATTTGCCAACTCAACCGGTAAAATTTGGGAATCTACTCCCTACTACCGTTACCAAGGAAATCCCACTACCCCTATTTAAAACAGGACTCAAAAAATACCTCACATCTCATTGGCTGTGCTCTTGTTATGCTCGTTATGCTGTTATGCTTGTTATGCTGTTATTTTAGATTGTTTCTCTGACTTCATCTTGACCAGGGTGCTAGCCCCGCTCAGTTCGCTCCTCTACCCTACCCCCATTCCCAACCACCCCATTACAGTTACCTTTATACCTAACTATCCCTTCCCTTCCTGTCCCACTAGCCACTACAATTCCACTTCCTGCCTATTGCCACAACCACCTTACTAATCTGTCAATCTTAGCAACACCACTTCCTCTATACCACTGTCTCTACCTACTCTATCTGACCATATTTTATTCCAACATGTATTATTTCTTAATATCTTCTACATTACTCCTTATTCTCTCTATCTCCACCTCTTATCACTCCAATCTCTCTGACCCACTCCAATGTTCACCAACTTCTCACTCATACAACATATATCCAACTACTTAATCTTTTACTATCTCCCTTAATCTCTTTACTACCTCTACCTCGTCTGTATAAACTATCCATAATACAGGTTTTTAAACCTTCACACAAAGCTAAGTCAAAACTATACAAACTCCATCTAGCATCTACTACGCACTCTCTCCTCACTAAAAACCTACTTTGTTCTGGGGATATCCATCCCAACCCTGGCCCCTCTTCTTCTCTTCCCACCCTCACTCTCCCCAAAACTACCTCTACACTGCCCCATCTTACTCCTCTAATAGTCACCGACCTCAGTCACAACAATCATTTCCATCCAAATACTTAACTATTTACTCATTGAATATTCAGAGTCTAGCAATAAAGTTACTGAGCTGCACTCATGGATAGCTCTCAATGCCCCTCACATCCTCTCCCTATCTGAAATCTGGCTCAAGCCACAAATCTCAAATACTGAAATACTCCCACCAGGTTATAATATCTTCTGAGCTGATAGACCTGTAAAGAAGGGGGTGGCGTGGCCATCCTCTACTGAAACAACCTTAACCTTTCACCTTACCCTTCCCCAATTCCTGACTTCCTCCAAGCTGAAATCATCATCCTTAACTGCCATCTGAATCCCCACAAAAAATGTGCAATTACCTCTATCTACCTTCCTCCTGGTAACAATCTGCCCATTCTTGAAAACATCCTATCATATCTTGGTTCTCCCACAACCTTACCTGATATGAGTCACTTATCCTTGGTGATGTCAACATTGACTGGTCCATACTCACAACTGACTCCCCCCCACTCAGTATCCACCTTCACAGCTTCCACCAACTTATAACATAAAAATTCCACCTCCAGCTCCATCATAGACTGGATCCTTACCAATCCCCTCATCAATACAACAATCCCACCACCCTACCTGACTCCCTTAGTGATCATCTCCCTACCACCATCTTAAGACACTACTCCCATATTCCTAAACCCCACCTTATCAAAGACTGTCAAAAACTATCAACATTCAATTCATCCCAATTTAACTCCATTCTCCACAACATATATTGGTCTATCCTAAAACACCTCTCCCTAAACAATGCTGTAAGCACTTTCAATAGCCTCTTCATGAATACTCTAAACTCCTTAGCTCCCTCTAGGAAGATCAGAGTAAAATCAAATCATGCTCCCTGGCTCTCCAAGGAGACTAGGTCCCTTATGAAACAAAGAGACCGTGCTTGGAAAACCTGGACTAAAACTAAGCAACCACCTCTTCTTCAAAAATACAGGCAACTGAAGAACATTGCAAAAAGCATACAACTAATGACAAAAAGTTATACTATAGCACTGCTCAGCTTAACAACAAATCCAATCCTCGAAAATTTTGGTCAACTCTCAACAACATCCTCTGTCCTGGAAAGCCCTCTAATCCCTCCCCATACCCTAGCTCATCCTCTCCGGAAACAGCTACCCTCCTGAATAAACACTTTATCTCTTCCATCCAAAATCTGGTAACCTGTAAGCCACACTCTACTTCGACACCCACCCCTCCAAGTCCCACTAACACAACTTTGTTTTCATTTGAGCCAGTTCCCATTACTTACATTAAATCTCTACTACTCAAGCTAAAACCTTGCTCTCCTTCCACTGACAATCTATTTCCTGCATTCCTCAAACTTGCTGCTGACTCAATTGCCTATCCTATATCTATACTAATAAATCAATCTATTCTGGAATCAACTGTCCCCACCCTTTGGATATCTTTCTTTACTATCCCTCTTCATAAAGGTGGAAACTCCAGTGACCCCTCAAACTACCGACCCATTGCCATTCTGTTCCTCCCCTCCAAGATATTAAAAAAATTTATTCACTCACAGCTTCTCAATCACCTACTCACACACCACTTACTTACCCCTACACAACATGGATTTCGTCCTCACCACAGCACCACCACTGCCCTCCTCTCCTTCACTCATATCATTGCAGAGGCCCTAGACAACAATAAACTCATTTGCTGTCTCTTCCTAGATCTCTCCAAAGCCTTCGATACTGTCTCTCATCCTCTACTACTATCCAAACTCGCAAATCTTCACCTATCCCCTCCGCACTTGCCTGGTTTAATAGTTACCTATCTGGCAGGGAACAATCTGTCAAATGGCTCTCATCCTCCTCACCTTTCCTTCCCATCTTCACTGGTGTTCCCATAGGCTCCATCTTGGGACCCCTTTTGTTTAACATCTTCACCAATGATCTTTATACCTCATGCAAACAATCTTCTCTTATTCAGTATACCGATGACTCTACACTTATATCCATCTCAAATAACATTCCTGAACTACACTCCCTGACCCAGTAAGCCCTACTATCCACTGAACAATGGCTCTCTCATAACCTACTGATCCTAAATCCCAAAAAGACCAAACTCCTACTTTGTCTTCCCCGTTCTCTTTCTCATCACAAAACCTCATTTTTTATTACATCTTCTAACAATACAACTATCCAACCTGACACCCACACAAAACACCTAGGAGTCATTATCGATGACAAAGTAAAGTTCAACCTACACATACTCCAGTGTATAAAAAAAACAAACCAGAAACTAGGTCTGCTATATCGGAACAAAAAAATCCTAACCCCTGAATCTAGACTTACCCTGGGCCAGGCAGTCCTCCTCCCATCCCTCTTATACACCGCCCCAGTTCTTATCAATATTCAGGCCTCCACTCTAAACAAACTCCAACAGACTTACCATAAAATAGGCAGATTCATTACTAACTCCCCATACAACTCACACCACTGCACTTCTTTAAACTCTCTTCAGTGGCTTGAACTTCCCCAATTTCTGCTATCTTATCAATTTCATATGCTACACTCTATTCTTTATAAAACCTCCTTCTGTCCATCTCTATCTTCCTTAGTCTCCATCTACATCCCATCCTGGGCATTCCATACTTCTAACCAACAATTACTTGATGTCTACCACCCAAAAAGGTCAGTAGGCAAACTACTCTACAAACACTCCCTTGCCCATGCTTGGAACAAACTTCCCCTTGACTTACATTCAATCTCCCACACCTCACACTTTAAAAATTAACTAAAAGCTTATTTTCTCAATTCCAGGACCTGCCCTTGCCATGACCCCACCTAGTCTTCCTTCCCTTTATGTACCCTCAAAAGGTCCATACTTCGTACCTCATTACACCTCTCTCTCTCCAATGTGTCTACTATGCATTTGCGTAATTTTATACAAACAAAACATTTTATTGTTGACCTATTGAACTATATCAATGTAAAATTATGTTACTAAGCTTCTTTTTAATGCAACTTTTAACTTTATGCATGTAACCCAACATATGTGAATCTTTTTGCTATAACTGCTATTATATCAATATTGTTTAAAATTGTACTACTGGAGCTTTTCTCCTCGAGTCTCCACTGAAAATGGGCCACAAGCCCAACTGGACAAATCCGGTTAACAAATGTCAATAAATAAATAAAAATAATTGTTCTAAACCTGACTAACAGCTTCACTAATACATGTCTTGCTACCCAACGTGCTGTTTAGCCAAGTATATATGCCTCATAGCATTTGAATGTCTAACCATTGTGAATTATGAGATCTGATAGTATTCTATGTTCACATTTTCTGATATGTCTTTGCCAAGCAGATGTAAGTCTGCACATTGAGTATATTGATATCTGCCTGTATTTTTTGTCTATATTTTTCTAAACATGTCTGCCTGAGTTTATCACTCAGTGATGTATGTACTGTCTCTTTACTGGTATATGGAGCTTTTCTCCCCGGGCCTCCGATGAAAATGGGCATATATCCAGTCGGACTATACCGGTCAACAAATGTAAAATAAAGTAAAGTAAATAAAATAAAATAAATACTCGCCTGAGGTTACACTCATACCTTTACACATACTCCCCTGAGGTTACACTCATACCCTTTACACATCTATTCTTACTATCCCCTCTATCACACCCTATAGTTCTCCACTTGTAGTATCCTATGCCTTCAACAATATAATCTGTTACCATTTTTCATGACTTCTAAAATATTAACAATCATTATGATAATCACCAATCATGCAAATAATGCTGCATCTTCCTATTATCAGGCTTTCCATATAGTTTATGTTTGAACATTATGACTTTAATATGTCTGAGTTTTTATTATGACAAACTAATATGTAGTTTTTCAAAATTTGTCCTCGAATGTTATGACTTTATTATGTCTGTTAAGTTCTCATTCTGTTAACCATATGTATCTGGAGCTTTTCTTCCTGGGCCTCCACTAAAAATGGGTACCTCAAGACCCAGTCAGACTTTCCCACTAAACAAATGCCAAATAAATAAATCTGTTTCAAAAACACTGAAACACATTCTATGTTGGCTGCTGAATTGTCATATAGCAAAGGAAAGGAATGCACAGCTTTCATACCATGTCATATGCAGATTGCTTCAAATGTCCTATCACTAAACTTGGTCCCCTGCAGAATGTTGATGGGTTATCTAGGTCTGTCATACTAATACATCCCCAGATAATGCTCTGATGGACCAGCTTCACATTTACAAAAGAAATAGTATTAAAACTACCAGCTCTAAAGACAAACTTTGCTTGGAGAATAAACTGAATATATAGAAGGTACAGGTATGTGTCTCAGAGAATACCCCCTTCTCTGAAACAGGCTGCCCATCCATGTGAATAAGAAGTTATGTACCTACCATAACGTTCCATGTTAGTTGTCTTCTCTCGCCTTCTTTCTTGCTTTATTCCTAGTGGCTATTACATCGGCCAGGAGGGTGTCTGAACTTCATGCTCTTTCGGTTCGACCCCCCTATTTGGTTTTTCACAAAGACAGAGTATCTTTGAGAACTAACCCAACCTTTTTGCCCAAGGTCGCTTCAAAGAACAATTTGAATCAATCCATTGATCTCCCTGTATTTTTCCCTAACTATTCAGATAGAGCTGAACAAAAGCTACATTATCTTGATGTCCACCGTCAACTTAGATATTATTTGGACAGAACAAAAAAATTTAGAAAATCTGATCAACTTTTTGTTTCCTATGCGGATAATAAAAAAGGCCTTCCTGTTTCTAAAGTGACTGTGTCTAGATGGCTTTCTTCGGTCATCTCTGAAATTTATCTGCTCAGGGGAAAACAGCTGTGCTCAAAACCTAAAGCACATTCAACTAGGAGCTTAGCTACTTCTACAGCTTTTCAAGCTAGACTTCCTTTAGACACTATTTGTGCAGCGGCCACTTGGGCCACTCCTCACACTTTTGTTTCCCATTACAAATTGGACTTGGCCTCCAGGGACAGAGCCAGTTTTGGCTCTACAGTCCTCAAGAGTTTGTTCCATTGAGCCACCCAGGATAGAGGTGCTAGGACGCGGTCCCATCAAGCAAGAATGAAGGCGAGATTGACAACTTAACATTAAGAAGTTATGTACCTACCATAACGCTCCATGTTAGTTGTCTTCTCTCGCCTTCTTTCTTGCGACCCTCCCTCCTTCCCCCTGGCCTGGACAGACCTTGTTATAAGAAACTGTTATGCTGAAGACCATTCAGACCTGGTCCTTCTTCCATCTGTAAGTTTTCTTTCTTCCTTTGGGAAGTATTTTATGCTTGGTGTTATTGCCCTTTGTCATCAAACGAGATCTAGGTACTTACCGCCTTGCATCATGGGATATGGGGCTGCCTCGAGCTGGTAAAAGTGACTCTCGAGCTTAGCAAGTGCCGAGTCGGAGCCGAGGGATCGGCTCCGAACCCATCAAGCAAGAATGAAGGCGAGATTGACAACTTAACATTTAGAGCTTTTCCTTGATCCTAGTTAAGCATAATGTGCACCTGTGGATGGGGGAATAGTTGTAGGCATACTTTATTACATCTGTTTGAAAGACAACGTGTTATAAACATGTGTCTTTACCTCTGGGATAACGACTTTAGTCCTTAGTTCTACTAATGGCAGAGATATTGGTACTGTGCAGAAATCAGACTTCCCGGATAATTGGGTGTGTAATGGGACAGCTACCAAATTGGAGATCTCCTACCCCCAACAGAGTAAGACTAGGAATAAAATAATATATCATATCCTATGTTACTGCACCAGATGCAACATATGTCAACAGCTTAATGCCTAACAAGGAACAATAAATGAATTCTAAGAAAAAGGCAAACAACCAGCTGGTAAACATAAACTGTTCCACCAAACAGGCAAAGATAACAGCAAAGAAAAATATATGGTAGCAGCTGTACGAAGTATAGCTCCAGGCCACATAAAATAAACCAAGAACTTTAATATTCGGTAAGCGCTTTCACCACTGTCTGTGGCTTCTTCAGACCATATACAAATGTAAAAACACACACAGAAAGGTTTTTAAAGCTATCCCTGTGTACCTCATTAACTTGAGAGACCACTCCCAGTCAATCAAGTTGCTTCAGGCATACCTTCGGACAGTGGTGAAAGCGCTTACTGAATATTAAAGTTCTTGGTTTATTTTATGTGGTCTGGAGCTATACTTTGTACAACTGCTACCATATTTTTCTTTGTTGTAATAAATGAATTCTGCCATGGCTATCAGCTGTACTCCACTGTCTGGCCCAGACATCAGGCCTGCTGAAGAACAATGACCCATACCATTAACTAACAAGGTGAGTTGTTGCCCTCTGGCTGGTCTGTATCCTTGGCACATGTACCTGCAACAGATGGACACCAGTAACACTGATACCTAAATACATTTAGAGTTTATTTACATTTCAGCACTAATGTTGTGGATACAGGGGGTTTCTAAATATGGGCAGCAGTGTCCTGCACACCTGCCATCTCCTACACTTGAGCAGTTGGCCACAAGACCTACTGATACTTTTACACTCGTGTTGCAAGTTCTGCAAAATACCACCCCAAAAAATGTGTGTGTATATATATATATATATATATATATATATATATATATATATATGGGTCCCCTTCATATGGTCGACATTTCAGAATGTTGAAGACCATATGGCCACGACCATGTGATCGACATTCAAAGTGTCAGCCATGCATAATTCCAAAATGTTGACCATGTGAAGTAGACCCATATATACGTATGTATGTGTGTGTTTGTGTGTGCGTGCATGTATGTATGTATATATATATATATATATATATATATATATATATATATATATATATATATACATATTTTATTATTTTTATTTATTTATTTATTTTACATTTGTTAACCGGGCTAGTCTAGCTGGATATATTTCCATTTTCAGTAGAGGCCCGGGGAGAAAAGCTCCAGCAAAATAGAAAATTAAAAATGTTGTTACATGGTAAATGAAAGGATTAAAAAAAAAAGTACAACAAGTAATAATAACATACTGAAGATATTTACAGTTGAAAAAGCGACAATAAAAAATGTAGCACAGTAAAATTCATAAGGAATTTTTCACATCAAAGTAGAAAGATTTCAGCAGTATGTTGACTAGAGTTCAAACAGTAACAGCCTTGCTTGCATGAATTGCCCCCGGGTCTGTGGAAAATACAGCCCAAACCGCAGAATCCTTTATAAACGCATTCTATGAACACCTTCAGGAATGCATGGATCATGCGATCCCAAATAAAACCAAGACCCAATCCTCCAAAGGCAGACGTCCTGTCTGGTGGACCCCAGCCATAAACAAACTATACAATAGTAGGAGGAAGCTACTAAATGATAAAGCAAAATCCCAAAAAGGGAAGGCATCACTGATCAGTATTAACAAAAAACTACGGGCACACATAAAATTGTCTAAGGCCAGCTTCGAGAGAAAAATTGCACGGGACACTAAGGATAATCACAAGGCTTTCTTTAGTTATGTTAGGAACCTGGGTGGTAATTCCCAGATATGCTCAGAATTAGTCCAAAATTACAAAAAATACACCGAACCCACAGACATTGCCAACATCCTAGCTGACAGGTTCAGCGCAAACTTCTGCCCCCCCCACCAAAAGGGCAAATATCTATCCCCGCAGAGTGCTGCCTCCCTGACATCTCAGATGCTCAGGTAAGAGCCGCCTCTCCAAAGCAAAAAACACAGCATCAATGGGACCAGATGGTGTCCCGGGCTGCGTCCTACATGAACTCAAAGAAGAGCTAAACCCAAACATAAAACTACTGTTGAATCTCAGCCTTACTACAGGATATGTGCCCAAAGAGTGACGTACAGCAACAGTGGTCCCTCTCCATAAAGGTGGTGCCTCAACGGATCCTGGAAACTATCGCCCCATAAGCCTGACTAGCTTGGTCTGCAAAGCTATGGAAAGGATCATCATGGACCTCATAAATAAAGATATTGGGGACCTACAAACACTGGATCCTACCCAGTTCGGCTTTGTTAAGGGCAGATCCTGCCTCTTAAACCTGGTTGATTTCTTGAAACAGTCACCAAGGCCATTGACGAGGGGAAGGTGGTCCACACAGCCTACCTGGACCTCGCAAAAGCCTTCGATACAATACCCCACTCGGGCATTATAGATAAGCTCACCAGCTTAAATATAAACCCCTATGTCACTAGATGGATTGCAAACTGGCTCAAGGACAGAACCCACATGGTTAGAATTGCTGGAGCCATGTCAGACTCCAAACCAGTTACAAGTGGTGTCCCACAAGGCTCAGTCCTGGGACCTCTCTTGTTCGGTATATATTTCTCGGAGGTACAGGCCAATACGGAAGGACTGTGGCTGACCAAGTTCGCAGATGACTGCAAACTGGCCATAATCGACTCTCCAGCCGACACAAGCATCCTTCAAAAGGGCCTCATAGAAACAGACAACTGGTGCCAGTGCCATGGCCTCAAGCTAAATGCCAAAAAGTGTATAGTCATCCCTTTGGCAAAAGAAAGTGCCCACAAATTACCACATAGGTGGAAATCCATTAAGTACAGAAGAAGTAATTAGGGACCTGGGGACCCAAGTTGATAGCAATCTCTCATTTGACAACCACTTGGCCAAAGTGGTTAGAAAAACATTTTATATAGCCCACCTAATCATGAAGGGATTCACATCTAGATCAGGGGGGGGTCATCGTGCCTCTTTACTCATCCCTCATCAGGCCCATAATTGAGTACAGTACCTTACCAGACACCTGCAGCAACTGGAAAGACCCCAAAAGTACCTCACCAAGAGGATCAAAGGGCTCAAACAGATGCCATATGCTGCCCGGTTAAAGAAACTCCAGCTCTACTCAGTGGCATACCGCCTGTTCAGAGGCGATCTGTGCCTGACGATAAAGCCATGTCCAACCCGGAATTAATGGACATGCTGCACCTCAGAAAATCCAAATCCCATCGAGCTACGTGCTCGAGAGACTTGAACCTCAGCACTGAAATAAATAGGACATGCTGGAGGGACAGATTCATAACCCAGAGGCTCCCTTCACTCTGGAATAAAATCCCAGTCCAGGTTAGGCAGAGTCCCGCATTGACTCTCTTCAAGAGGAATCTTGATGAGTGGATGGGAGATCGTAGGTTTACCCCGGGTATCACTTCTGTGTCACTGTTAGATAGAGGCACAGTATACTAACCTCGAAAAAGGGCATAGCAAAATAAATTTAAAATGGGTGGCGAAAGCCAAACACATTCTGGCTAGGCTTATAAATGCCCTAGGGCAGATAGCCTAGTATGAACCTATGAACCTATGAACCTATGAATTAGCTTTAAAATGTTAGTAAGTTTATTTGGAAGAGGAAGTATCAGTATTGAAAGTGGGTGGTTAGTCGGGGTTGCTACAAGAGCATAACCAGTGCGTGTTTAGGTATTTTTTGAGTTTTTGTTTAAAGAGAGGCAAGGAAGAGAGTAGAGTTAAGTTCATTGGGTAGCTGGCTTCAGTTTTTTCCCAATTTGTTAGTAAACAGAGAGTCACCAGCCATGTTGTTAGACTTGGTTATGCTAGCGAGGAGTTTGCTAGAACGTAGGGAATTCAGACTTTTATAGGGGATTAAGAGATTGGGGAGTATAGGGGTGGTGTTGGGTTGGTAAAATATCTTGTGGTCAATGGTGAGTTGAGAGATTATCAGATGGTTTTGGAATTCAAGCCAGTATAGCTGCCAAAGATTCAGACAGTGGTGGGTTCTAAAGGGATTGCCAGTGGCAAATAGTTGCTAGTTTGTTAAGATTATTTTTTTTTAGGTTAGTATATATATATATATATATATATATATATATATATATAGGTGAGGCAATATATATATATATATATATATATATATATATAGGTGAGGCAATATATATATATATATATATATATATATATATATATATATAGGTGAGGCATACAGAAGAGTTGAGATTAGATGGGAGTGAGCAATCTTGGTTCTGGCTGTTGGGGTTAGGAAAGGTTTGATTCTTAATAAGGAGCCTATTTTTCTGTTGACAGTTTTAATGGTGTTATTTATATGGTAATCAAATGTAAGGTTATTGTCAATGGTAATTCCTAACAGTTTAGTGATAGTGTCAGGGGATATAATAGTGCCATTATTGGAAGTGACTGAGAAATCTATGGGGGAGGACTTAGTAGTGGGAGTAAAGAGAAGGAGCTTGTTTTTTTGGCATTAAGAAGGAGGCAGCATTTTGTAAACCATGTTTCTACAATGTTAAAAACATTTTGAGTAAGAGAATGTAGTTCTGATGGGGAGTATGCTGAGCATACTAGCGTAGAATCATCTGCATATTGAATGCAGGTGGCTTGAGGAATTGCTACATGGAGGTCACTGATAAATAATGAGAAAAGAAGTGGTCCAAGAATAGAGCCCTGAGGGACTCCGAGGGTGACTGGCAGAAAGGATGAAATTTAATTTTCCCAGAGAACAGCCTGTTCCCTGTTGCTAAGGTAGGATCTGAACCATTTAACAGCCTGAGAGTCAAAGGAAAGGGATTCAAGAATATTGATTAGAAGGGTGTGGTTTACCATGTCGAAAGCTTTTGAGAGGTCAATAAAGAGTGCAGATGAGAGGATGCTTTTATTGCGGTTTCTATTGATGGTATCTGTAAAGGATAAAAGGGCAGTTGTGGTACTGTGTGATGGCATAAAGCCATGTTGACAGTTTGCTATTATGTTATGTTGAGATAAATGATGTAAAAGTTGTTGGTGAATGCATTTTTCCACAATTTTTGCTAAGGGTGATAAGAGAGCTATTGGCCGATAGTTAGAGTAGTCATTTGTGTTCCCACCTTTGTGCATGGGGATAATGTGGGAGATTTTCCAAATGTCTGGAATGGTTCCCTCCTTAATTGTCCTATTTATAAGGATGGATATAGGGTAGGCAATTACTTTGGCTGCTTTTTGGAGATATTGTGACGGTAGCTGGTCGGCAGAAGGAGAACAAGGCTTGAGTTTTTGGATGAATTTATAGATGAGAGTAGTAGAGATGGGTTACAGTTTGAATGTAGGTAGAGTGCCTGGTATGGTGGTGGGAAGGCTTGAGTTGTCTGGGATTAGTTGACTAGCTAGTGATTGTATGGTCTCAGTGAAGAAAGAATGGAAGGTATTGGCAGTTTGATGGGGGTATTTGGATCGGCATCAAGTGGAGTGGGTGTTCGAGAGTGCCCTGGGGAAAGGAGTTTATTGATACTAGACCAGAACTTCTGGGGATTATTTTGGTGAGTTTGCTGCAGTTTATAGTAGTAGTTCTTTTTATCTGTAAGTATTGCCTTTTTTGTACTATTTCTCAGCTGCCTAAAATTTAGTTGATCAGAGATATTTCTGTTAGCTCTCCACTTAGCCCAAGCTTTGTTCCTAAGCAAAATTTATGTCTGGGTTCTTTAGAAAGCCATGGGGCTGGGTTAGACTTCATTCTGGTGGACTGTTTAGGTGCATGCCTATCCAGGATGATAAGAATTTAGAGTTATGATACTTTACAGCCTCTTCAAGTGGTATGGTTTTTAAAGGATTCCAGTCACAGGCATTAAGTTCATTTTGAAATAATTCTGAGTTAAAGTATTTGGTAGAGCATGCTATCCTAAATGTGGGGAGGTTGGGAAGATCATTTTTTTTCTATTATGATGTAGGTCAAATATGATCACTTACATTGTCTGGCAGCGTTCCTACCTTGTAAGATTGTTTCTGTCTATTTATAAGTATCCAGTCTAAGGTGTTCTCTTTTTTATCTGGTTTGTTAATTCTGGTTGTGGAGGTGATAGTTTGGCTAAAGCCATGGAGGTTAATATGAGAGGTAGGATTTTCAGCGCTGACACTTTTCCAGTCAGTATTAAAGTCACCTAGTATTATTGTTTCTTGGGGCTAAGTTGAAGACACCCAGCTTAGTATAGCCTCTATTGTAGGGATATTATTTCCGGGTGGTAGGTAAATACAGATAATGTATAAAGATTTGTTTGGGTTGATTTGAAGTTTGGTGATGAGGACTTCTGCATTACTATCCTGGGTTGGATTATATGGCAAGATGTAGATATGAAGTCCATCTTTGAATAGAACTGCTACTTCACCCCCTGTGCATTTTGTTCGATCTTGTCTCACTATATTATAACCTTGGGGAATGATTTAATTGTCTTTAGTCTCTGGTTTCAACCAAGTTTCAGTGAGGCAGAAGATGTCAAAGGAGTGAATATCTAGAAGGGCATGGAGGTGGGCTACTTTATTATTAATGCTTTGAATATTTAGATGTCCTATTAGGAAACAGTTATTGAGTTTGGGGTGGGTTGTTAGGGTAATGGGGTTGGTGGGGCCAGGGTTGGGGTGGATGTCACCATCTTTTAAGGAGAGATTATTTAGTTTTATTACTGAATTATACCTAAGGTTAGTTGAATTTTCACTTTCTTTATTGTGGGTTTATATTGTGGGTTTATTGTGTTTAATGTGGGAGAGTCTATGGTATTTAGGTAGTAGGTAGCTGGGAATGGAAGTTATATTAGTATGACTATTAGAGGGTATACGAGTGTGAATTGCTGTTTGTTTTAGAGAGTGGTTAAAATGGTAATAGTACAGTTTTTCAAAGGAGGTGAGAAGGTAGGTAGAGGTGAGGACAGTTGAAAGTATAACTACAAGTGTTAGCTTGGTTAGATTAGACAGAGGCATCTTGCTGAGATTATAAATAAGAGGAGTAAGGAGTTAGGATTGAAAAATAGGAGAAAAGAAGACAAAAGGATGAGGGAAGTGTAGACAGGAGGGCACTAATACATATTAGTTAAGAGTAAAGGGATATGGTAAGGTACTCTAAGGTGTGGCTTACTGTGAGTGATTGTTAGAAGATAAAGGTGTGGCTAAAGTTTATGGGACGTAGTAATATATGGGATTGGTTGGAAGAGAGAGAGGGCGTGGTTAGGAAAGTATAAATGTAGAACCTCTGGGTATGTAGGAATATGTGGGAATATGTATATATATATATATATATATATATATATATATATATATACACACACACACACACACACACATACACATATATATATATATAATACATTCCCAGTTTTAGATATATATGTATATATATATATATATATATATATATATATATATATATACATGTATGTATATATATATATATATATATATATATATATATATATATATGTGTATATAGTTCTCTGTTAACAAATGTTAAATAAATAAATATATATATATATATATATATGTGTGTGTGTATATATATATATATATATATATATATATATATATAGCACTTTCCCTACTAAACCATGTCGGAGGTCATTTAGAGGTGATCTTGTTGCTTCAGTTTGCCTTCATACATCATTTGTGTATAAAAATGATGCTCACATTCTGCATACTTCTAATGTCTCGTTAAGAAGAAAAAAATGTATAACAGCCACCAGAACATATCATCAACTTACCATATCATCAAACTGTTTCCCTTCTTTCCGAATCATATGCCCAATGACTAATCTTCACCAATATGTGAATAGTTTTACTGACATCTCCAGCCATATACATAGTCATTTGACACTGCTCAACTCCCACTTCTATACTTTTAGGATAAACCTGATGATAGGCATACATAATTGTCTCTGAACATGATTTATGCCCCACCTCATAACTACAATAGTAATATTTTTCTACCCTACCAAATTTCTTACCTCACCTCCATTTCTTTGAATTTCTAAGTACTAATCACATGATCTAGTATCTATTTGACAAGGTAGTAATGCATGCCTTCAAGTTGTTATTGTTCAACATCTAATGACACGCAGGTATCTTTGATAGTGTAGCAGTTGTTTTTATTTCATGTGAATGTAGTCTAATTAGCAAATGTATGTTAATGTCTGTCTGTGTGCATTATTGAGTGTCTATTTAAAAATATTTGAAATATGTTGATGCTTTTCTCCTTGGGCTCCCTGAATGTTTTTAATAAACTCAGTCAGACAAACCTGGTTAACGGCACAAAATAAAAATAAAATAAACTTTAACTTGGTGTTGGTTGATACATACTGACTACCATAACCCAATTTCCCCAGAGTACTGTCTGATTAAGTGATGGGCTCAGAATCATAAATAGGCAAATGAAGAATGAGGGACTCAAAACATGTATTACAGGAAGCAGCCTTAATTCTGTGCACTAACTGCCAAGCCAAAGATTCCAAGCATGAGTTATGGGAATCAAACTAACAACTTTCAGATTTTCCAGCTATAAAAGCACATTATTGCTAATATGATCATATGGAACAGTCTTCAGAAAAGGTTGCTTAACCAAATTGAAGGAAGTAATGCCAACTGACATGGGACAGAAAGAAAGCTTTTTTGACAGTGAAGGTAGGGTGGGGCATATGAAATTGCTAGTTAAATAGCATCAGTAATATTTTATATGGAAGGAGAAGGATGCAGACACGATGTAGGTCAAACAGCTCATATCTTCTGACAACTAGCACATAGTTTGTGTGTGGTTACCTGATGGGAAAATTATCACAAATGTTTAAATAGCTGCACTGACAACTGCTTCTGGAAACCAGAGCTCTGTTTCACCAATCATGTGACTTATTTGAGCATAAGTTTTACTTCAGCATATGATGCTATAGTGTAGAAGATAGCATAAATAGTTGGAGATATTGTTTTACACCTTTTTTCTTACAACAGGATCAAAAATAGGGGAAAAGGCATCTAAATGTGGAGGATATTACTATGTGCGGTCACCCTTTTCCCTTAAGCAATTTCACTGTGGGTATTCCACCAGTAGGGTTTATTACATTTCTCCTTATATTTGGTGCAGATACGGCCTGCTTTATCAACACATCTAGTATGAGTTAGAGGCATAGGCAGCAGTTTTGGCAATGGAATCCATTGGTGGAGGATTACTGCAGAAGTAAGGTCAAGTGCCTGATAGTTACAGGGGAAGTGCCACCAGTATTAAAGGAAAAGGTCAGTAATCTAACAAGGTGGGATGGGGTATATAGAAATGCGCATTAAGTTGTCATATTTGTGAGGGCTAGAGCAAGGATATTGGAGCCCCTTTTAGGATAGTTAACTAGTTGTACAAGCAGGTTAACATGTATAATATCACAAAAGATTTGGGCATGCCGACCACTGGCAGTGTAGGTGTGCCAGTTTATTGATGAATGGTGTTTGGTTTAATGGGGATTTCGTATAATGTGTCAAATCACTAAGATGCTCAGAAGGGAAATAAAGGATGTTCTATAACTAGCCATGATGTGGTAGTTTGTCTTGTTTATGGTGATTTAGACATCTAAGACATTAAGTGTGGTGTCCCAAGGAAAGTGTCATTAGGAGACTATATCCTTGACACATATGGATACTCTTCAGCCACTGCCAGTAAAGCTGAAGACATGATAGGCATTATGCCCAGAAACAGGAATTCTATATCCATTAAATAAACTGTGCCTAAAAAGGCACTATGGGCTGTAATGGCTTTTTCCACAATGTGGAAACCTTGTTAAGAAAGGTTGCAAACCATTTCTAGCAAAGCAGAAAGGCTTATCAGATACAAAGAAAAGGGATGTTCTACAAGTGCTGAAGTCCCAAGCACCTGAGTCCCATTGTCACAAAGCCAAGGACTCAAGCACCTTGTGGCTCAAGTAGGGTGCTGCTTGTGTTCAAACTCAAATGTGAGCTCAGGCAAACAACTTCCACAGCTTACCTAAACACATTTGAGTTTGAGCGAGGGAAGTGCAGTAGTTGTGGTGAAGCTGCTGGGGAAGGGACTCTTGGATTTAGGGAGAAGGAGGGGAAGTCTTAGAACTAGCGAACAGGAGGGGTAATTATGGAGCAAAGGGGAAGAACAGTGAATCTTAGGGTTAGACAGGAGATCTATTTGGTATATTATAAGCATACATCATGCAGGCACTTGTAGACCCACAGGAAAAGCTTGAACACATTAAATGGTAATCATTGGGATCATTTATGGTACTGGACAGATGTGGAGTCCCTCAGTCATCCTTTAAATTATTCAAATTATTACACAGATGTTACAAATGTAAAAAATCTGCAGCTTAAAATCAAAACAGTCAGTGCTGTCCATTAGCACTCATGTTGTTTGCCCTAGCTAAGGAACCCATAGCTAATGCAATGAAAATAATGATCATGTCAAAAGCTTTCAAACAAATGAAGCAAATGAAAAATGTCAGTCTAAAATCTTATTTGCTGATGGTATTTTTAGCACTCACAGAGAATGACAGTCATTTTAGTCATATTAGATGGAATGGAATCCTCTCCCTCCTTCTAAATGGGAATACATATTCTTCATATTTAAAGACAAATTACTTCTTGTTAAAATATTTTTACCAATATTATGCATTATACAAAAGTACAGCCTAGTTTCTTCCTAAAACTTATATATACACGCAAATAACTACAGATATATATATATGGGTCTACTTTAGATAATCGAAATACCACTTACCAGACTTTTATAATGCCAAGATGACTTAACTGGCAACTGCATTTCAATGACCACTTCGAACACCGACTGGAAACTCTAGTTAAGGCACCACTTGGCCACCATGTTGAACTTTTTGCCCCTTAACCCCCCCCCCCCCACAGTAGTGCAGTCTCTGAGTTGTTATATTTAGTTAGGAGTGGTGTGGGGTGCACAGTCCCCTGCATGGGTGGGTTTCATTTGCTTCGGTTTTAATTTTGTAGTGTAGCAAAGTGGTTAATTACCTGGAGTTGCCAGTCATGTTCTTAGAGGTCGTTATAATGTGTTTTTTGGTTTAAGTGGTCTAAGCATTATGAAAGTTGGTTAAGTGGTATTTCAATTATCTAAAGTAGACCCATATATGGGTATGTATTATAATATACAATACATTACATATAAACACTGTTGGTCACATTTTATGGTACCCTAACAGACTTATGATTACATTTGAAAACTATAATAGATAATGGAGAAAAATGTTTCCTGCATAAAATCATATTCAGTAAAAAAAACTAATTTTTGCTGTCTCTAACTCCTCTTAGGCAAAATGGGGAAATACATTTAAATATTTGCAAAGAAAAACTAGAATTTCAAAACTAAACTAAGATTTAATATATAATAAAATCTGGCTTCCAGTTTAAAATTATAATACAAGGCATATAATCTATTTTAATCTAATTATATAAATATATTTAAAAAAATATGAAATTATACTTATCGACATTAAAAGATGGCTTTTGACCATGTTCTCACTTTGTCTTAATGTAGGCTGAATATGCGCAGTAAATGATACACTGTGGTATAACTGTATCCAGAACACTAACGTTAACAGATGAAAAAATAGAAGGTTTTGATTTTTTTTACAACCGAACAGCATTGCATACAGTAAGTGAAAGATTATTATGGAAGCAACACAAACATTTACAGAACAGAAGGAATATTCAGTGCTCTATACCATCTCAATTAATTCTCTGTAATTTGCAGTTCAAATTAATATCAGCCTTGGGGAAAATGACATAATACAAGACTGTAAATTAACATTAACTTTCTGAATGCAAAGAAATCAGTAACTCAAAATACTGACATTATTGGTAGTTTCAGTAACAAAGTGCAGCAGCAGTATGCTGTAGTGTCAGGACACCACTGTAATCAAAGGTCTCTAAAAGCATCATTTGTCTTCATATGGAAAGTTGGTCAGAAAATTATTTTTCATTGAGCTTCGCAAAGGCTAAAATCAATGTCCAAAGAAGGCATTGTATAATGCAATATAAATCTCTGATATCAAAAATGCTGCCTGCATTAAAGATGAGCCTACAGGCTCTGCATCATAAGACACCCAGTTTACGTTGCAATAACACTCCATCACTAGTTAACCAGGAAATGTGAAGACATACATCAATAACTGCCCTTGTTAAAGTTGTAGCCAAACAAGGTAGGAAGTATAGTGAATGACTTGCAACCACAGTTCAATGTCACAGTGAAAAAGACATGTAAAGCATTTTCTGAACCATTTGCTGTACTTCCTACCTTGTTTTGTTACTGGTTTAGTGTGTGTGTGTGTGTGTTCCCTTCCGAAAGTTAGCAAAAACACTCAAAAGCTTGCAGGAATGTAAATAAATAGTGTCACAATTCTTTAAACACACTGTACAACTAATCCACTGACAAACAAAATGGGAAAGATACAGAAATAGAGCACAAAAAAAGAAATGTTATCCCTTCAGTTATAATCTCAAAGGCGTTACCGGCATTGATTTATCAAACCGAAACTGCGCTATCACGTCATCGCGTTTTGATTTTGTACAGAATTCTTGAGCATAGAACTTGCCTTGAGAGGTATTGCATACATAATCTAGGAGGGAAAAGGTGATGTTTCACTTAAGATGTGTGAAAGAAAGTAGCATGTGTGAAGTTCTGGACACATCTTACATGATGTTAATCTTCCAGAGAGCTAAAGCTTTTCCTAGATACTTACGACTGGTTATACCCGATAACCAGTGCAAGAGCTGTCTGAAGTGTAAAAGGGAAAAGTAATTGCAAGCTGTCTGACTGAAGTATCGCAAGTGAAAAAAAAAGTTTTCTTATACAGGTTTGCAAAATGAATCCATTTCAGCTGGGCAGTTTGCAACAATTTCTTCAAGTTTATCTTTCGGGAGCTAGCTTTTTACTGCACATGCTATTTATCAGCTATGATTACACCTGGATAAAATGTTTCTTGGACAAGACTACAGGCAGGTACAGTTGCACAAACACACGTACACACATACATTCTCAACAGTCTGCTCTCTCAAACACAGCGTCATTCTGTTGCTAGTGTTTGCTGCAAGCAAAGCAATCAGCAACAGAAAAAAAACGTACAAGGTTCAACTTTACTGAGTAAGATTAGTGGGTAATGGCTTGCAGTATTTAAACAACTCTCTGCTTCTAATTTGAATATATATTGCCTCCATGCTGCTTTTTGTACAAAATATGGAAAATACTTTGGCTTCAACCTAAAACACTGAGATCAGCTGCACCGGGCAACCGATCTCTAGTGCTTGCATGTAATGCTATGTTGATAATAATACTGCGAAAAATATCAGGAATAAAACACCGTACATATTGCGCTTATTTTCTGAAGCTGTACAGCTGTTTTTGGATCATGCTGCATGAAGGTAAGTTACTAATTCCCAACAATAACGGCTGCTCATATTGAAAGTAAGTCTCTGCAAAGTCTGTAGCCATGCTCTAATCCGATAGGAAAACAAAGCCGTGCATCAACAGTTATCTGCTAAAGAAGTTCCTGCTTTTTGTTATGGGCATTTCTATGCTCATAGGAAGGCAGTGCAAAGGGCACAATTAAAGGCTAATGCTTTTGAGGGCGTGCATAATTATAGAGTGGGCATTTCCAGAGCAAAAACAGAAGAGGAGAGCGTGTTTGCTGGAAATATGTAGTCTGACTGATGGGCGACTTGTCAGACGCTTATGCAAGCGCGAGAGTCATTTTTTTAAGATGGCTTGCAGTACCCATAGTCGCTCATTCACAATCATGGGAATAAAGAATAAAATATCTTATTTTAGTTTTACTTGCATTTTTGAGTGGTGGGATCATTGGAAATGGGAGGAAAATGTATTTTGGAGATGGAAATATGTGCTGCTTCCCGTAGTTGTCCTTTAAGGGCATAGACTTGGGGTTACCACCTGTCCCACTTTGAGAGGGACAATCCCTCTTTGGGCAGTTGTGTCCTGACAAAAAATATTAAAAAGGGCAAATGTCCTGAGATTGTAGGACATAATTGTGTCCCATATTTTATGTAATAGTTGCATAAAATAGTTATTTCTGTATCTAAAATACCTAAATGTTACAAGAAACATAATAAGCAACTAAACTGCTACAAGAATAAGCTTTTATTTAGGAAAAAAAGTTAAGTTCTATCCTTTGTACTGACCGTGGGTATGTGTCAGCCTGTAAAATCTGATGTGTGTCCCAAAAATGTCCCACTTTGGCCATTTGAAAAGGTGGCAACCCTACATAGACTTCATCCATAGTTTTATATACTTCAGATTCTGTGTAGCCTCTATCAATAAAGTCACAAGCCGTCTGACATAGTGCAGCATGGGCTTTATCTTCCTTGTCATGCAGTCTCATAGTTTGTAAAAACTGACCTATAAAAACATTTTTGGGTATGTGTCATGGGTGCATGCTAGGGTTATGTAATAAATTATTATGTCTGCATTTTTTTTTATAAATGGCTGCACTAAAATTCTTAAGTTCATCCATACTAACACATATATCCAAAAAAATTAATACTGGATTCGGAGTGCCGGTAAGAAAACCTAAGAAATGTTGTGGTTGAGTGCAAATAAATGAATTGACTCAATGATTCAGCTGCCCCCCCTCCAAACAACAAAAAGATCATCCACAAATTGTTTGTAATAACATCAATTACTAGCAAAAGGATTACTGTTGTGCACAAATTCATGTTCCCAAAAAGCCAGTATCATATTGGCATAAGAATTAGCTCAGACAGTCCACATTGCCACTCCAAGTTTCTGCAAAAAGAACTTGTTATGAAAGATGAAAATATTATTTTCAAGTATGAGTTCCAACAAAGCACAAATCAAATATACTTTACTGTTAGAAAGATGACCTACTAGGGTTAAAAAAAACCTCTTATATATTCTATAACTAGGTCATTTGGTATAACTGAAAAGTGAAGCTATGTCTAGAGTCACTAAAAGGAGTCCAGATCTCTCTACAAACGTACTGGACTGCGAGTATGAATCACTCAAAAATGTTTTAGTGTCTTTAAGTACACTGGATACAGTATCCAATAAAGGATGTAATTGTCTTTCCACAAAAATCGAGAGGGGTTCAGTAACCCAGCCCTACTCGACACAATAAGTCGCATAGGTGGATTATCAATATTTTTGTACGTCGGCTTTATATTTTTATTTTACAGTTTCTTGTGTATTTTGTCGACCTTAACTGAGCAGTGGCATTTTTTTATATTTCTAAATCCAAGATTATGCTTTTCACCCCCAAAAAATCAACACTATTAGACAAAGCCATGTTTAGTATCTATCCCAAAATGAAGCTCTAACAGACGTTGTCACCCACACAAAACTTCTAGGCGTATCCATGGATGAACATTTAAAATCTGATATTCACTTGCTACAAAACATCCAAAAAACATATCAGAAACTTGAAATGCTCTATAGGCACCAGTTTCTTAACCCCACCACCAAACAAACCCTTACCTCTACCTACCTACTTCCTTCCCTAATGTATGGTACCCCCCTACTTTTCAATCTCCAAACCACTCTAAAAGCTAAGCTTAAGACATGCTATAATAAAACTGCAAAACTTGCAACAAATTCCAAAAACTTCTCTCATTACTGTACTGTTCTTCACTCCCTAAAATGGCAGGAGCTACCAAACTACCTCAGCTATCTGCAACTTACTACTGCTCACAAAACATATCTTTAAACCTTCTGATTGTCCTGCCCTTAGTTCTGTCTTCACATTCTACCTCCCAAATAGACCCCCTGAGATCTAAGAATCAGCAACTTCTTCAGGTTCACAAACCAAACCTACCACCCGGCCAACTGCTCTTTTCTTACTCTTGAGCCAAGGACTAGAATGGTCTACCATTAGCAATCAAAGAATCCAAAATCACGGTCACTTCAAAACTTCTCTCCACACTTATCTATCTTCCACCTGGAACTGTACTTGTACTCACCCTCCTTGAATGCCCATCTCTAATGATATATTCTCTCCCAACTTTGTATGCTGTGTATCATCTAAAAAAACATCTATTTCTAAAAAATTTTGTAATCTGCTCACTAGTATTTTGTCTGGCCGCTGAATTGCTGAGTGCATTTTTAGCTGTCTAATTTAATATGTTATATAATGGTATACTACCAATGTATATAATTTTATTTGATTGTTCATTTTATTGTACTGAGGAACTTTTCTCCCTGGGCCTCCACTGAAAATGACACTGTACAGCCCAGTGGACTTTCCTGGTTAATAAACTGCAAATGCATAAATAAATAAATAATGATAGTTATGTGTATGGTCCAAACACAGTACAGGACAGTGTATACAGTGCAGAGTATAATGAAATCCCCTTCCTGGCATTCTGTTCTGAAGTTGTGTAAATGATTTGTAAGGGTAAATGGACTGCCATATAAAATAAATGCTCAGTAGAATTGTGTGCAGCACTGAATAGGAACACACAGATGAACTGCAGGAATGAACACAAGGAAAAAAGTAATGTACAGCAAATGAGCCATGTAAATGAAAGACAGTTGTAGCAGTAACACCAATCATATATCAATATGGTCTGGTAGGGACTGCACAGTGAAAATGTCTATTATGTGACTGTCACACAGTGTGACATAACAATGGGGAATATATCTGTGTGAGATATGCATCCTTACATAAATAATGCAGAGGACATCTATCATGGATGTGATGTACAATTGGGGTACAGTGCATATCGTGAAGCTGTGCAAACTGATTTGCCTGAATATGAGTGTAATCACAGCAGAGGTCTCCAGCAAGTGAAACACTGGTAAAGGCTCATGGACAACATTAAAAGAAGCAAGCACAATCATGGACAATGTCAGACTAATACCATCAGTAATCCTATGTATCTGACATAACATATGTGATGTAGAGTGATCAGAGATGATTCTGCACAAACACAGTTGTACAACTATTATGATATGTCTGCACTCGATGAGGGTAATCAGGCACATCGTCTGAGCACTGTAACATCTGTTGGAGGTGTTAAAAGGAACACTACTATACCTGTATGTGATATTATGATCAATACAGGGTAGTTGGCTGGTGTTCTTGGCAGACGTATATGGCACAATCCACACTGTCACAAATGTTGTCCATGCTATTAATGTTGTCATACAACTATGTATGTACTGTGTGCATCACTGGAACAGGTAGCACAAATGCACCTGGTGTAACATATTCAGTAGTTGTGTTACATACAAGGAAGTGGTCAGAAATGTGACCACATGCTGGTGGACATTCCACTTACCATCTACCCCAGAACACAGGTCACATACCTATTGGTCTGAATATAGGGTGTGATAGCCACATTATACTTGGGTTGTGTGCTTGTTTTCCTGATGTAAGAAATCCCCCCATGTTCTTGTGTCATTGCAGGAGTTGTCATGACTGTAGCAGGAATCTTTTGTGTGTGTTGATACTGTCTGTATTATACTAATAGCACTGTGTCAATGACTGCCCACAATCTGTAGTCCTTCAGACATCTGTTTGGAGACAGGATCTGTATGTCACCTGTAATGTCTGTCACTTAAATAATGGGTAGAAAAGGGTCTAGCAGACACCCTGATGTGTGGACCGGATCAATGGACCTGTGATACAGGTGACTTCACACATTTCAACCTATTTATATGCCAAGTATGTGATACAATGATGTTCTCACTTGGTGATATAGGTGTTTATGGCCACATCTGACAGTGCTGAGTGAATACCTCAGTGTGGATTTCTGTCAAATGCCATGGACTTGTCATGATCAAAAAGATGATAGTGTTATCATCACACATGCCCTCAATGACCTCTTTGAGGACATATAACAGGTGTAACAGACATGATGTAGTATTAATAACTCACACAGGTCTGTTGCATATAGCTGGGATATTACTAGTGTACATTTAGAAAAGGTCCTTGAAGATATGTTGGTCTACCTCACAGACGAGGAGAGTCAGGATGTGTATATACATGCATGCATCGGGTGCTGTCCCCCCAACCCAGATGGATACATGTTGATGTACACACTTTTACAGAACATAGTCTGTGTGGAGGGTGTGTAGAAGTGTGTATTCAGCCATGTCAGTCAGGTGTATGTGATGAATCACGTGATAGGTGATCTGTGATGTTGTCACAGCCCATTAATCATGTGTGATAGGCCAGGATGAAGGTAAGACAGTGCATACTGGCTAGCCTGATCTGGTCTAGTGTTTGAACACAATCTCCCACACAGGTTATCATTGAGAAACTCTCCCAGCAGGGGATTAAACCTTATGTCACTAGATGGGTAACCAATTGGCTCACTGACAGAAAACATACTGTGAAAGTTGGTGAATCAACCTGTACCAGTAGAGCTGTCACTGCTGGCATACCCCAGGGATCTGTGCTTGGCTCTTTACAGTTTGGAGTCTATTTTTTCATAGCTCAGGCTAAAGTATACTGCCTTTGGCTTGCCGTGTTTGCTGATTCTGGCATATTTGGTGCAATCACTGAGTCCACCTATGATGATAACATACTACAGTAGGGGCTAACATAGAGAAATGACTGGTGACAAAGCCATACGGTCTACAAATAAATGCAAAAATGTGTGTTTATTTTGTCCTTCTGCAAAGTACAACGTTCCTGCTAATTACAACATTGACAACAATCTCACTATGCTGAAACCCAGTGATACAAGCACTGGCAACACACGTACATAGCAATCTAAACTTCCACCACTGAGTGCCAACATTGGCATTGAAAGCCTATGTTGTGCACATCATAAGTCATGGCATTGTATTCAGATCTGAGGATTATATTACTCCACTGTACTCGAACCTTATGAGAACACTAATATAGAGTATAATGCTCTCTTTTGTATGTACCTCACCAGACACATGCAGCAGCTAGAGATACCACAGGGGTTTCTCACCATGAAAACACAAGGCCAAAAAACCACGCCGTGATGTATGTGGATAGAATGAAAGCCATCTCACTGTAATCTGTATTGTACAAGATGAGGTGACTTCTGCTTGGCCTCCAGGCAAGTCTCTGACCCTGCCCTGGTGGGAGTAGTGCATATCCACAAATCAGATATGTCTGATGACACCAGCAGTGTCTGTTGATGAGATTATGGTAATACCAGTGTCCCACATGCTGGTGTAAAAGGTTCTCTGTAATGTCAAGCAAGAGCACACATGCACACACACACACACACACACACACACACACACACACACACACTCACACACACACACACACACACACACATGTACACGCACACAGACATACGCACACACACGTACACGCACACAGACACACAGACATACACACACGCACACACACACACACATACATACACACACACACACACACACACACACACACACACACACACACACACACACACACACACACACACACACTAATTAGGTGAGTTAAGTTTGTAGACATGCACTGGGGACATAAATGTCATGACCTGACACATTTGTTTTTGGCTTTATACAATGATAAAATTGATTGTTTAAGGTGTTGGATTCAAACCTAGCCATAAGGGACAAAACATTTCTTCTACGGTGTTGATTCTCCATCTTTGCCACAGAAGAAGTGCTGCTCAGACATAGTCAGGAATCATTTATAAATACAGCTGACAGTCTGAGTAAGGTGTTACACATGTATGCGTGTGACTTGACATATAGATTCAGTTGTGTATGTGTCTTATTTAATTGTGAAGGCCATACAAGTTGATATGGCCGAATTATACTTACATAAATATAGTAGACAGTACACCCTCAGCCATACACCCAAAAACGCAACAAGGGTATCTTATTCCGTATACATATAATATATATCAGCTCCACTATCTGAACTGTTATAACTGAGAGAGAATATAATGAGAAATGGAACAACAGTAAAAATGTCTGAAATATCTTGCATTAGAACCCAGGACCATGTGTATAGTACTCCTACACTTACACATGTTACCACAAGAAAGTTAAAATAACACTTGTCTATTTTACAGTTCATTGCTATAAACTGCACTGCCACAACAGTAAAAATAGGTTGCACACCCTGTAGTAGAACCAAGGACCATAGGTAATGCAGTCCTACACTTACACCTGCCTACCACAGGAGTACTTACATGACCATTCCATAATTTTCAACTCATTCTTAAGTTCTCTACTTAGTGTGTTTCCATGGTGCCCAACAGAATTAATTGAGTGCATCCATTTTCATTTGTTGGCTATCTGCACCCTGTCTTCAGGAATTCCATGACTGCAGCTGTTGGGGAACCTTGCTAAATGCTGCACAACGCTGCTTAGCAGCATTGCATGATGGAAAGTAAACATTGCAACAATGTATTCTTTTTGACCTTTGCACTTTTAAAAGACATCCTGTCTACAGGTGTTCTGTCTGCTTCCTGTGTGGACCACTAGTCTATTTTGCTCACTGCTAAGCATCACACAAATGAGATAAGTACAGCCAAACCTGACATTCATTTTCTCAATTTCTTCTGTTTGCTCTAAGACATGCACTGCACAAACAATGGCCAAAAAATTAAAATAAAAGGGTAAAGTAGTTGAAATGATGAAAACCAATCTATGATATAAATACTACAAAATGTTTGTTAGTACACAAGAAATATTTCTACATAGGTCTGGCTTTGAACTCTCACTGCAATGAACCTTCAGAGAATAGTAAGGGCACCTTATACCTCTTTGCCAAACAAACAGCTTTGCAGCAGGAAACTGAAATCATTCTGCACACAACCAACTGCATCATCATCCACAGTACTAAGAAACCATATAACAGTTACTTGTACATGTATAAACTTCGGATGTAGTGCACTGAGAGATCACACAACCATTTATGACTATTGCTTGCAAAAATGCAGCTCTGTCTTACCTCTCTCTGTTTGTTGCTCATCCTTTATCTGACAAGTAATCTGAGACATGCAGTCTGTAATGCATTCTACAGCCTTGTCCTTAAAATGTGTGAGGATATTAAATGTCAATAATATACTGTTGTCAACAAATGGAGAGGAGGTTGGATGGTAATGAACAAAACCTGTTAATTGCATGATGCTTACTTACATTTCCAACCTTGATAAATTATTTATATACACTCCGTAAGTCTGACCTGATACACCCACTGGAGGTAGGGCAGTCTGCATTGCTGTTGTTTTCCTTCTCCCAACCAGTAATCATTCACAGTTGCAATCCATTAGCAACAAACACTGAGGGAGTGCTTGCCCTAGTGTTTACATCTGTTACACAGAGCCAAAAGTTTGGGATTCAGCAATTCTAATGAGCTGTAAAACACAAAAATTCCACCAGCAGACAAACCATACTAGTAGACAGAAATCAAAACTAAGTGCAGAGAAAAGCACCAGTGTGGAAACACAGCAATCACAGTTCAAAATATTCACAGGTAAAATAGGCAGCAAACAGCTGGCAGCAGGTAAAATGAATCCAAGTATGGAAACACAGCAGTCAAAATTTAAAATATCCAAAGGTAAAGTAGGCAGCAAACAACATGCAGCAGGATAGATAAATCCAAGTTTAATGCATATACAAATTGGTAAGTGCTTTCGCTATGGAATCATAGCTTTTTCAGACCATAATGAAACAGCATCTTTACTAAACATTTATAGAACACTGTCATAATATACAGACCAATCAAAAGCTAAAACTAATAAAACAATTAAATAGTTAAAGCTGAACACACTTAAAAAGTGAACCTATCAAAAGGAAATAGACATTACTTTTTCCTTTTCCTTCCAGCTTTTAAAACAGGTTTCAAAGGTACAAATTAATTTAAACCTAACCCCATATGAGAACGTAGTTTAGCTATCCATCTTGCTTCACACCTTTCTGTTTCATTTTCAGTGTTACCCATCTAGCAGTCTGATTTATAACATCTAACACAGCAAAAAATAATTTGTATGCATTACCTTGCATCTGGACATATTTAGCTAAGGCATTGACAGTGTTACCTTTATTTATACAATATATATGGTCCCTAATACATACATGAAACAGATGGTTGGTTTTGCCAGCATAAAATGAACTGCACTGCTCACAGTTAGCTAAATAAACAATGCTCATGGTGTTACAGTTAGCCATAACATTTAAAAAAATATTTCTTCCCTGTCTGTGGATGAACAAACTCATTACACTCGCTAACATACTGACAAACATTACAAGTGCTGCCATACTTTTTGGTACCCTCTCCCCATTGTCCATAACCCAACTTATCAAGGTAACACAGCAATCTCCATAAATTCACAATATTCCTGTAGTAAAATTTAGATGTGCCAACTAATGCTTCAACAAATGAATCAGAGGTTAAAATATGCCAAGTTTTTTTAATTACATCAGTGACCATATTTATGTCGCTGGGAAAATTCATAGGGACTCTTAAAATATTGTCCCTTCTAACTTGTTTAAGTGGGTCCCAGGTGGGGGTCATAAAATAGTCTCCCAACACCCTTTCTAAGCTGGCAGGCACCACACACACCCTTAGCTGTTACGCAGAGCCAAACATTCTGGATTTAGCAATTCTAATGAGTTCACACCTCATTTGCATCTTCACTGTGCTAGAAGCAGCCCTGAATCTACACCATAAAAAGGCAACTGTGTAGCTAGAGAACCTGAAGGTGAGGAGAGTTGTTTATGTGGAGAACACAGAAGAGGCTATTACTCTGGAATATATCTGCATAGAAGACTACTGAACTTGAGAATGTATACTTGCATTTTTCAGCTATATACTGCAGATGTTGAAAAGACAATTCTATTTCATATTTATATAAATATATTAATTAGCAAATGTTGCTGTTATCTGTATGCATTTCTTAGAAGTGTACTGATGGCATGGGCATGTTTGTTAGGGCATTTCATTGGTATACATGATTGGCAATTGCTTAAAATGGAATGTTCTGTATTAAACCTGTACACGTTTCAGGGACAGTTCATTTGATAGCACTTTTACCATTTCACTGATGGTTTGATAGCAAAAGGTACCATTTTCCTGTTCTTTTGAGGTGGGGGATCAAAGCTGCATTTCTGTTTTGGCACAAACAAGGATATGTTGCTACTGTTACTCTCCATTGTTTTACATCCAGTCTTGCTTTGTGTGTGAATGTAATATGCTACAACCATACAATTCTTGGTGTTCATATTTCAACCATATAGAGTGTTTTATGTTTCTCCAGTGGGTAACACTGAAATGCTACCTTTTCTATTTTATCTGGGCAAAGGTATTTTTTAGTTAAGTGATACTTATGTGTATTATCCTTGTGTTGTGCTTTACAACACCTAGAACTATGGCAACCAAGCATCTCAATCCCCAAAAACCACCCTTCAGTGACCCTGAGAATCAGGTCATTGTGGAATATCTTAGACAACATGGTGCCTTTCTGCTTGAGAGGGGACATGGAGATATATCAGGGAGAATTTAAATTTGGAAGCAGATAGTTGCAGATGTGAATTCAGTTGGCAGCCACAATGGGACATATGATCAGGTGCGCTATAGAGCCACTGACATGATCTCATCTGCACAGAGGACAGCAGTTGCAGTGGCCCATGATTGGATGGATATGGGAGGGGGGTCTGTTACAAAGCCATCACTAACAGCAAATGAAGAGTTCTTGTCCACTGTCAGAGATCCAGACAGCTCCTAGAAAAGTGCAAAACAGCATGTCCTTGACATTGGCACTACTGTTTCAGGGACAGCAAGTATGTCCTAGAAGGAGCTTCTAGGTAGGCTTATGTATCTCCACTGTTAAATACTCTTATATATTAAAATATTTACATCAATCCACTAGGTCTGTTTAACAAGAAATTTGTTGGTGGGGTGGACTGTAGATTGATACAGTTACCAACACATTCTGATTGATTACACATGGAGCTTAGGTTGGACTTGTCATCCAAGTTCTTGTTAAAAGTATAGTTAATGGACATATAAAGGGCAAAAGGTTTTACCCCCCTGTGTTACTGTTGTCCTTACCTTTTGCTTAACATCTTCCAGGACCATCCAGCTTAGGCAGCAGACTATCATCTCCAAATGGTAAACTAAACATTTTCATGTCAGTACCGATCAGCAGTTCAAGTTTTATCCCATGTGTTCCTGCTAATTGTGATGATGTTGTCATTACCTTTTGCTTAACCTCTTCCAGGACCATCCAGCATAGGAAGCAGGCTATCATCTGCACATGGTAAGCCAAACATTTTTATGTCAGTAATGATAAGTAGTTACAAAGAAATATTTAATGTGTGATGTTGATGTCAGGACTGCTGTGTGTACTGCGGCACTGTCTGTAATAGTGGCACCACCATTCGTTTCTTAACATATATTGAACTACAGTAGTGGAAGTATTCATTTTTTCCTCTCTTCATTGCTTATTATAGGTGCTCCTGGCAGTGGAAGTGTGGGACTTCTACCACCTGATGTCAGAGTATCAGCAGACTCTGATGATGATGGTGGCTAAACAGAGGCAGAGTTGGGGGTGGGGTGCAGATGTTGAATCTGACACTGAGGTTGACATACAGCCATCCCCTGTAATTCCATCAGACACAGCCAGTAAGCCTATGCCTACCCATTCCAGTGAGTCCTCAAATATTGGACAGGCAGAGTGAGAGCCAATCAGGGAACTGTGGTTACTGCAGCTTCAGTGCTTGTTGACTCTAGCCATAGCCAAGGTGTGGGTGAAGTGTCATATAGGAGGGTTGTTAGGGGCTGCTGTGCATCCTCCCCCTGATCCAGGTGTCTTCCTGTGCCACTCAACGTATGTTTAGGACCATCATGGAGGATCAGGCATGTTCCCATAGGTACTCCAGCAAAATGCTTAGGGTTGTAGATGTGGCACTGACTGACATGACTTCCTCCACGGCATTGCCAATTCAATGGATCAGATGAATGACAAGTTGGAATGGGCGGTTTCTGTGATGGAACATCTGCTGGGAGGGGGATGGCATCCTCGTGGGTGTAGGTCAGCCAAATCATCTGCTGTTAGCCGACATCGCCATGCCTGATCATGCTCCCATAATAGCAGTCCTTCTACTCCACCATCAGTGGTTAAATTGTCCACACCCAGACATGACAGGTCATGGGGTCATGATCCTGGGTATCCCCATGAGGGCAGCTTGTCCAGCAGGCATCTGTCTTCTTCAGGTAGCAGCAGTGCATCTGACGGTGGGCGTGGATGTGCCAGTGCAACCCCTGGTGGAGCCAGTTCTCATAGTTGGGTACAACGATGAACTGCCACCTCTACCATGCATGGTTCACACCTGTCAAACATACCAAGATGTAGAGCTAGAATAGAGCTTGGCTGTATTCATGTACTCACATACAAATTCACCTGGAGGACCCATACAGACACATGCACAACATTTACATGGTTCATCTGTGAAGCTTAAAATTCCTTTTGTCTCACTAGCCACTTGTTACTTTATCTGAATGTCCACCTGCTTCTATTGCTTACTCAAATACACTAACCGACCTTTTGTGTCAGCCTAAGCTTCCTGCCACCTGCCACACAACACCCTATGCAAGTGATGATAATTGTGCCATATCGCTGTTTGCTATCTTTTGGATTCAGTGATACATAATCTTTGTGTCTGATGCTCAGAGTGCATAGCTGACTTAGTGCTTATTATATCTGCATTTGTGATGTAGAATTGTTAATTGTACCTTTGACTTATATTGGTCTTAGAAAGTTAGACAGCTGATAGCATTACACTTTTTTTGCATCAGTATTGTTAATGATCTTGTGATGGTTGTGAAGTCTGAAAATGAAATGAGTCTCATTACTTTCTGACTTCTCTAATGATTTTCCAATACAAATGTATGGTGGTAAACTGAGGGTATGCACTGACCAGCAGTACTTTTGAGATATATGAATGTGTGAATCTTTGATGCCTTAGGCCTACTATTTAATAATGGACACATATAAGTCAAATAAGGTTCTGCTGTCACATGCTAAAGTAATTTCTGTGCAAATCGTCCACCTTTTACTTCCTGAAATTATCGAGTAACAACATGCAAGGATATGCCAGTCATTCATATTATTACACAATACACCCCAGGCTCAATACTAATACCATGTATATCCATCAACTGCAACAGTTTTAGTTCAGGGCTGAATCTGTCTGATGCTAGCAGTGTACAGCCATTACATGGGTAGGTAAAGGTTGTGAGCATTGCCTGGTAGTGGTGAGTGAGTGTGCTATGTGTTGTCTCTTAGCCAATGTGAAGTCATATTGAGCATGCCTACATCTGCCTACACCATCAGCAGCTGCTGGTTCCCCCTCTGACTCCTCACCCATGTGTGGCTGTGGTAAACTTGTCACTGGTGGTGTCCCTTCCCCTTGTTGATCCTGCTGAAGCTGTTTTCTCAGGATGATGTTCTGTAGCATGGCACATACAGTGAGTATTTCAATACATGTACACGGACTGCACTCACACATGGACTGGACTGCACTGCATCTGGGGGAGCTCTGCAGTGCAGTCCGTGCGTGTGTGTAGCATGGCACATACAGTGAGTATTTCAATACATGTACATGGACTGCATTGCAGAGCTTCCCCAGATGTATCTAGGCAATGGAACTGTGACTTCAGCAGCCCAAACACACACTCTATAATATTTCTGGTTTAAGCATGTGCCTCATTATTGTGTTCTTCAGTAGGTGTGCATGCATTTCTGATGCGCATCATCATCCATGGCTCCAGTCCATAACCTGCATCCCCCAGTAAATGATCCTGTGAGATATCCCCCCTAGTGAGCATCTGATATAGTTGGGAGGTGTGCAAGATATGTGAGTCATGGTAATGCCGGAGTTGCCAGGACACATGTTCAAGATGATTCCTTTAGCATTACATATGGCTTGGAAGTTAATAGAGTAGAAGCCCTTTCTATTTACATAGATCCTTCCCTTTTCTCTGGGTAGTGCCTCAGTTTTTACATGTGTGCAATGTATGGCACCCTGTACTTCAGGGTAGTGTGCTACAGGGTAGAACAGCTACATATCTGTGGCCCTGTCCTCAGGAGTATGAGGAAAATATATGTGATCACTGGCATAATGGAGCATAGTATTCAGGAATTGATGAAGGATGCTGATGCCTGTGACACTCCCAGCATGTTCCCAGCATGTAGATCTCTGAAAGGTATCTGTAGCTAAAATTCTAGGTGCTATACATACCTTTGTCTCTATTGGGATGGGTTCACCTCAGTTTTCCCTAGCTCTGAGTTGAGAATGACAGAGGTTGCAGAGTTCCTGTAGTGTATCTCTAGCCACCCTGTAGCACTCTACAATTTCCACACCATGTAGACGTGATAAGTTAATTGGGGTCTGCAAATGCTTCTCCTTCATGGCCATGGTCTATTAGCAGCAGCAGCAGCAGCAGAAGCATAGATTTCAGCTACACATGAATTAAAACAGCAGCCCTTAATACTGTTTCTGTGTAGACTCCTTTCCATGGCTGTATTCCAATAGATTTTGGAATTCACAGGGAAAATAGCAATGAGCCTACATGGTTGCTTTATAGCTTGTTGAACAGCTCCTCCATCTTCGATTGTTTGATTAGCATACAGCTCGGCTACTTATGCTGTAATTAGCATGCCACTGTGTTTACATTGTTTGCATAGTTCTGTGCAGCTCTACAGACCATGTAGAGCCACTTACTGAATCTAAAACAATTTGTTACCATTTGCGCATCACAGCGCAATGCACACAAAGTGTAAATGGACTGTGTAGGCTTTTTGAATCTGGCCAACAGTCTTTTGAATTATAGACATTAAATTAATCTAAAAGAATGGATGCTTATGTAAAACCTGTTATTCCAGCCAGTTTCTAGCTACAAAAGAGAAATAAAATGCTTCAGACTTGTCAGGAATTATGGGCCTTTGCCCCCTCCATAACTCCCGGTTTTGTTCTTGACAGTTATGCTAAGAGGTTGAGACTATGACAAACGTTCTTTCACTCTTTCTTTTGAGTGTGTGTGTGTGTGTGTGTGTGTGTGTGTGTGTGTGTGTGTGTGTGTGTGTGTGTGTGTGAGTTGTGTGTTAAGGGCAAAGCAAAGTGATTAATCCTATAACAACAACTTGATATACATTGCTGTGGCTATTTTATAGCATTTTTGGTGAATACAAATGATCACTAGAAGTGGTTATCTAATGGAGTGAAGCTGGTACATGAAAACAAAGATATGTTATGATGATGACAACCAAGTGATCATTGCTTTGGCTAAGTTGTGGGTAATAAAGCATATTGCCAGAAAGCTCAAAGTTAAAATACATAAGTGGCAAATCTTTTTTCACATTTTCTGCAGGAATTCAAATAGATGAGTGTGAAGCGGTAACAGTACACACTGTCCACAGCATCATACACTTGTTTTTTTTTTTTTAAAGCAAAGGGCAATTACATGAGTTATGCAGTTATGCAAAAACAGTTAACATAGTTAGTTTGGGGGAGAGGGATTGTGGGCAGTAATTACTTGTAGCGGGCAGAGGGAAGACCTGTAGACTAACCTAGCTTGGCTCCCCTTCCCCACAAATGGTGTGTCCATATAGAACTGTTATATTATTTTGGTGGGTGTAGGAGCTGCAGACCCTTACAATATCAAGGACAGACTTCTGACAGAATCTTAAGAGAGACATGGGGATCCAATTATAAAGACAAAGTATGTAAAAGATTTATGCTGAATCACTACAAGTAACCAAAAACAGAAGCATGTTGGGTAAGTTTAATTGATTTATTGTTGGTTAGGATTGGTATATAAAGGGACATATTTGGAATTTGAAAATGTTCCAACAAAAGGCGAGAAGCCGAGGTACCAGAATGGATGTAATAAAGAACTATATGTCCTGCCAGTGGATTTCCTTGTCTTTCTTTGGTGTGGTTCAAGAAGTTGGTTATTTTATGTTTTTGTGAAGAGACTTTTTCATTTGAGACATGGAAACCACTGTGACCACGGTAACTACAGCCAGTTGTTCCTTTAAAGACTCTTTAGCTGATCATGAATGTAGATTTGCTACCATGGACCCTTGGGGGTCACCATCTGAAAATAATGAAGCTGAAAGGTTTTGTGCATTAGAAAGATTAATGACTAGGGAAATCACTATCTTTTATGATAGTAAACTGTTAGAAAAATACATCTCTTTGGATATTACTCCTTGGGGGGTTTCATATAGACCGGCTGCTGGCCGGTAATTTTGCTGAGGAGGAAGGTGATCTTTTGGCCAAGGGGAAGCAGGCCTCATTACAGTGTACCATCAACTGGCTGCGGGTCCTGATTAAGAGGAACGCTCAAAATATGGAGAAACTGCAGGGGGAGATTTTGACATTACAGGAAACACTTCAAAAAGAAATTCCTGGTCAAAGGTACAAACAATTTATTGAACAGATAAATTCTAATGTGCATAAAAGTTGAAAACAATGTTGTTGAATGAAAAAAAACAAAAACTGAACAGAGACTATAAAGATTTTCAAAATGGTACAATCTATGTCCGTTCACGAAGGGGTGTGCAAGTAATTATCGGAGAAGCAGAAGGAATGGCTCTGGGGTCCGTGATTCATCTGTTCTCATCGGGTGAACAATTTTTGGAAAGAAAGAGTGTCTCCCTTGAGGAGGTTAGTTCACAAGAGACTTTGGAAATAAAAAACGACACAGAAGGGCATGGACAAGCCCAGCAGCAGCCAAAAACCAAGACGACAAGGGGGAGAGGTGATGGAAAGAACAGAAGGAAATAAAACATTTTATTTGAATGAATGTGTAAGTAACACGTTCTCTAATGACTTAAAAGGTTATTCTTCTTCTCACTTTGTGGTGAAACAAGTTGATAATGTAATTTGTGAACAACATGTGTTTGATTTAAATTCGTTGACATCTGAACGAATGCATGAAGCAATACATGGGGCAGGGGAAATGTTAAATGTAGATGTTAGACATTCATGCAATGCTGTTTTTGCTTATAATGATATTACTGGACTAAATAATATGAATCTAATTCAACATGACTCTGAGTCAGGAGATGTATGAAAAAGCTCCAGAACTTGAAGAAAATGTATTGCAACTTATTTCTACTAACATCAATACTACAACTATTGATTATAATAGTTGTGATACAGTGGGGGTTAACAATGTTTTGAAAGCAGTTCAAAAAGTTGGTTTAGACACTGAAAAGATTGTAGAAGCCTTTGAAGTTTCAGAAGCTTCAGTATATGAAGAAAATATTTTGGATGTAGTTCAAGATGTGGATTTGGACACTGAAATGTCTGTGGAAGTGTTAGAAGCTTCTGAGTTTTAGAAGCTTCAGTATGTAAAGAAAATGTTTTGAATTTACTTCAAAATGCACATGTGGATAATGAAATGTTTGATGAACTTAAAGAGAATGCTTTGAAAATCCTTAATTTTACTGACACTGATCTCACACTTTGCTAGCAAGGTTTTGCTTAAAGGTGCAAAATTTGTACCCACCAGAATTTCATCTCTGGCTGATGTGATTATTGATGTTAAAAAATTCTGCTGCAAATTGAACCTTAGAGTATTTTTTCAAAAATCAGATATACCTCTTGTAGATGGGGGGGATGTAAGTGACATGAAATCTTCTGATGAAGATGAGTTATTAAATCTTAGTATTTATGATAACAAAATGTATGAGGCATGTATACACTTGGATGGATTTATATGGTAACTTAAGAAATAACAATATATTTGAACCTTTTTTTACTGGATATGGTTGTTTAGAAATGCCTAAACTTAAATCAGATAGTAATTTAATGCCCCCCAAAAGTAGTCCAGCCATAAACATTTTTGAAAACTTAGTTTGTAAAAAAGTGGAAGATGCGTATGATCAGTTTGTTAGGAATTTTGAATCATTTAATTTAACCAAGGAAGAATGGATGGCTTTACAAGAACTTATGAAATTTGAATGAGGTAGTATATAAAACTGCTGATAAAGGAGGTAACTGGGTTGTCATGAATGTGTTGCAATATGATGAAATGGTTTCTAACATAATATCTGAGGAGGGGTATTATGTTGAATTACAGTATAACCCATTACATAGACTTGTAATTGAGTTGCAAGATTTATTGGAACGTGGTCAAAGGCTATTTTTTTTAAAACACAAAGATGTACAAAAATTGATGGTTAAAACACCCAGCACCCATTTATGTATGCCATTCCTAAGGTCCATAAAAGAATGTCAAAGCCACCTGGAAGACCTTTTATTTCTGGGATTTGATCTTTCCTTGAAAATGTTAATATATTTTTGGATTTTCATTTTAAAAACAGTTGGCCACAATCCCATCATATGTTAAGAATACCCAACAAGTTTGTCAGGAACTGTTAAATTTGGAATTGGAAGAAGATTACTTTTGGGTAACAGTAGATGTCAATGCATTATATTCTAGTATTAACATTAGATGGGGTATGGAAGTAATGGCCAAAAAACTGGGAGAAGGGCCACGTTCCACATTTTTGTTAACTTTGCTTGAATATTGTCTCATACACAATTATTTTACATGGAAAAATAAATTATTTTTGCAAACTAAAGGAACTGCGATGGGGGGCAGCTTTTGCCCCTTTGTATACCATAGTTTATATGGGAGAATGTAAAAATCAATTTATGGTACGACAGGAATATTTTGTGAGAAATGTAGTATACTACAAGAGATACATAGATGATTTCTTATTTATATGTAAAGGTGAACAGGCAGAATTTGTAAATTTTATGGAAATCTTACACAATAATTCACACAGGTTGAAATTTACTTGGGAAATTGGTATGGAAAGTATTTCAATTTTGGATGTCACGTTTTATGTTGATGAAGCCAAAAGGGTGCAGCACAAGCCTTATAGGAAGCCCACTGCAGTCAATAATTTCTGACATGCAACTAGCATGCATCCCCCTCATTTGATCAGTTCACTGCCATATGGTGAATGTAAGGGAATTTCTACCAATACTTATGAAATAAACTTAAAAGAAAAGAATTTGGAAGAGACGTTCACCAGACTACAGAAAAGAAGGTATAGTGAACATATATTAAAAAAAGGATAAACATAAAGTTACAAATACTGGTGATATGAGAGGTAGGAATTAATATAATCCACATGGCAGTAGAATTGGAAATGTTGAACAACATGAAGGGATGGAAGAAAGGTTATTTTTTGTTACTAGATATTCTAATTTTTCTCCTATTTTGGAGAATATAGTCAGGCAAGCTTGGGAAATAGTGAGTCATGACACTTCCATTGGATGTTTGTTTTCAAAGCATATAACATTTCCCTATGGCAGATATTGTAATTTAAAAGAATTACTGAATAGGAAAAATTTAAAATCAAGATATTCTGATGTCATGGGGAAAAGAGTAGGATCTTATTGCTGTGGAAGATGTTCAGTCTGTCATAGGGTTAAAAATTTAGATGGTTCAAAGATTAATGGCAGACTATATAAGGCTAATGAATACTATAACTGTGATAGTTGTGGAGTAATTTATATCATAGGACGCAACTGTGACCCGATTTTTTGGTATATTGGTCAAGCCGCGAGGAAGGTTAAAGTGCGTATTATGGAACATTTGGGGGATGTGAGAAGGAAAAAACCTGAAAGTCCGGTAGCCATGCACTTCTTGTCAAAACATAAAGGGTTGGAAAACAATTTATTTTTTAGCATTCTTGCATGCCCTATGTCTTTAGGTGGTAATTTTAAACATCAGTTGAACAGACTGGAAAGTCGCATGATTATTAATTTTCATTCTTTATATCCCCAGGGAATGAATTTGGAAAATAATTTAAATATTTAATACAGCTTAGTAATACTTATGAATAAAAGTTAATCTTCTTCTTCTTTCGGCTTTTCCCCGTTAGGGGTCG